>NW_015635305.1:684659-709595 GCF_001515625.1 Sinocyclocheilus rhinocerous
CCGGAAACCAACGCTGTAGTCCAAACGAGCCGTTCGTTGTAGTTCTTGAAAAGGGATTTTTAAAAAACAAAATATCTCCCTTTGGAGTGGACTTTGAGATTTGTAACTTTTTTATGCCCAAACATACACACTACACACTGACTAAAATTAAAAAAGTGAAAAAGCATAATAGGACCCTTTTAACAAGCAACAGTTTGTCATGTTTAACCACTAGATGCCAGTGTTGTGCATTAAATCACAGCACACCACTTTTCCTCCTATGTTTGCTGCCATTTTTAGTTGAAAATAGGTTTGAGTGCAACAGTGGCATGGAATAATTAGTTTGTCATGCAGTTTGGACATGGTATACTTCATCCAACGGATTCAGTTCTGAAACATAAATCAAATAATGAAAGCTGTAAAGATTGAGTTTTAACTTTTAATAATGATGTGTCTAAGTTAGTAAACCATATTTGTACCAAATATATTATTTAAAAAATGCTGTTTATTATTTTTTATTTGTTTCATTCATTTATTTCTTTCTTTGAAATTTACATTTTTATGTAAAGTAAGTAACGTGATATCACATAAAAATGTTTTCTGAAGTTGCAGTGCATTGTAAACTAAATTCCTGGAGATTATAATGATTGCTCTCTTTTACTTCTCAGGGCCGATGGCAGGAGGCTTCAACTTCCAAGTAAACGATGGTGTGAACTTTGCTCCCAGGCAGATATTCAGTATTACAGCTCGTGCCCTGGTTCTTAATCTAGAGAAGGCTGGACCTCTTAAGGTGTTTCCAGGTAATGCTGATTAACATGAGGAGAACTTCAGCAGTAACCTGGTATATTCTGCAACACACAGATTACCTATAAGGAAACATTAGATGTTATCAAAAATCATTGAAGAGACAGCATTTTAGATCTCTCCAAAAAAAGTCTTAATTTTGTATGCAATCTTACAAAAAATATTGTGCTCTCCATCTCTTTTTATGGAGTTAAATAGCATGTCATGTTACAGCAGTGAGGTCAGCATCTGGCTGCCTCGCATGCCAAGTCAGAGCACCAGATTGAGGCCTCCTTTCCGCTCTGTCTCCACCCACTCACTATGTCTCTGTTTGAGCATCAAGTGTTTCATGGTTTCTTAATCTTAGAGCAAGCGATCCATGTAATAACAAAACGACTTTAACTGTCGTGCTATACTATAAAAAGCTCAGTGGAGAGCATTTGAACACTGAACGAGTCACTCTAAAAAGTCCCTAAAGTTATTAGACTACAGTCATTTTCTTAATTTTAGAAACACTTAGTCATATGTCACATTTAAAACCAGAGCTAGAAAAATGGCTTTGTCTGGGAAAACAACAGCTGCTGCATCTGATTTCAATTTTATAAATGGCTCTAGAAACACTAAACTAAAAGATAGCATCTGAAAAAGTTTTGATCTGTTACGTTTAATAACAGATAAACAAAATGAATTTATTTGTTCCTGAAGTCCATTATTCTTATTTCCCCTTTCCATCTAATGTTACTTTTTTAGTTTATTTGATTGCTTTATTTCTAATTCATTTTTAACATGGGTAGGAACCTGGAACACTATTAAACAAATAATGAATAACTGATAAGAAATCAACAGAAAGTTTGACCATTATTCTGCCGCTTTGTGTCCATGTGTTTAACAAATGCTTCCTGTCAAGCTATTCTTGTGGCCTTTGTGCTGAGAGAGTCGCCAGGGCCTCTTTCAAATAGTTAGACACAACAGAAAACTCTGAATACAGAAACTATGACCTTCAGTTAAGGTCATGAAAGAAAACGGTAGATTATTTTAGCAAAATCCTTCCTGGCATATAGCTTGAAGTTCTTCGAGTTCAGTCACTCTAATGTGTTTCAACCTAAAAGTGATCTGAAACAGGATCTTGAAATGCTTGCCTACCCTCAATCTTTGACCGTGTTTACACGTTTGAAGCAAATATAGCTTGCCAATTTGTTTGTGGTTGTAATTTATGGTTCAGATGCACTTCTATTAAACCTCACCGCAAAAAAAAGCTTAACATTCACATTTCAAAGCACATGAGCTACTATACACCAGACAATGTTGTTTTGTTTATAGTCTGTACCAGACCTTTGTGTTCTTTTGTCAGTTTTCAGGGCTATTCTTATGGTGTGTTTTTTTTCTAGGTTTCTTATCCTTGATTTCAAACAACATTCTTCAGGCCGTTACCAATGATGATATCGGCCTCTCAAACAGAACCATTTATTTTACTGTGATCAATCCCCCAAAATTTGGAAAACTGGTCAGTTTGAAGGCAGATAAGACCACGACTGATATTTCATCCTTCACACAACAAATGGTGAGTGTTGCCAACTTCTTTTTCCCAAGTCAGTGCCATGCATATCAGAGTGCAGGGTAATGAATTATGAATTTACTTTAACTATGAGCATAATCAGAGAGCCTGTCATGTTTGCAAGCTAAATGTAACATGTCCTAGTTAGCCAGCACAAATCGCTGCTAATGCGGAATTGCTGCTAATGATAATTCAAACATAGGATGACACAATGTTGATATGCAGAAAGAGAGTAATATTAAGAATTAAATGTTACATTTCAGGAAATATATTTTTACAGTTATGTCTAAGACTTTTTTTTTAAGACTTGTTTTTATCAGTGTTTTGTTTTATTTCATGTTTTATATTTTAGTAACTCATGTAACTTGAATCATCACAGGTGGATGAGGGTGAAGTAGCATATCATCAAATTCATGGGACGTCTTTAGGATGGGCGGTGCTAGACAAGTTCATATTTACTGTGTCCTCTCCACCTGCTACGCTTGATCCCCAGACGTTTGACATTGACATTTCATACGAAAATATTGGACCTGAACAAAGTTCCGTGCTCCTCAAAAATAAAGGTACAGTATGAAAAATGGACAAAACAATTTGTATTATCTAGTTTACAGTCAAGTAATGTTGTATTAAAAAATGCAATAAAATAATAATATTGTGAAATATTATTCAATTGTAATAATATTTCACAATATTACAGTTTTATTGTATTTTTCATAACTGTTTTCTGTTGTAATATGTTTTAAAATGATATTTATTCCTTTATTCCAAAGTAGAATTTTCAGCTGTCATTACTCCAGTTTTCAGTGTCACATGGTCCTTAAGAAGTCGTTCTAATATGCCAGTTTGAATCTCAAGAAACATTTCTTATATATTTTGTGGAAACCATGATACATTTTTTTTTTTCAAGATTTTGAACAGTTGCATATGTAGCTGTGAATTGAATATGTATTTTCATTATGATTAATGTTGAATGGACATGTGAAAGCTTTAAAATGTTAAGAATTTAAAAGGTAATATTGTAAAAATAGCCAAATATACTTTAAATCTGTCATTCTGACTGAAGTGTCATGGCTTTTGTCAAATAAAATGTATCACATTGTTTTTTTTATTTATATCCAGGTGTGACGGTAACTGAAGGAGATAAAGTTCTAATTGGCAAATCGATGCTGGATGCATCCAATCTCATGACGAAACAACCTGAATCCAAGCGCAGCTCTTATGAGGTTTGGTACCAGGTCACATCTCTTCCAAAGCATGGCATCATCGTCATTGGGGAACGAAATCTTACAAAAGAAAAGCCCAATTTCTCTCAGTTCATCCTTAATAAGTATGGAATCACATACCATCACGACAACTCCGAGACCACCCATGACCGTTTTGACTTTGATGTGTATCTGAACCTAAAGAGCAAACCACCAACCCACCCCCTAGATCCCTCAGAGGTTGTGTCAGAATCATTCAACATCACTATAATCCCCATAAATGATCAACCACCTGTTTTGAAGACCAAAGCTCCCAGCCTCAAAGTCGTTCAGGGAGACTCCGTGGCTATCGGACCCAACCACTTAAGTGTGGTTGACCTGGACAACTCACCAAGTGAAATCCAGTACTCAGTGATTAGCAAACCTAGCAATGGTTTCCTAGCCATTACAGAGCGCATGAACGAGTCGGTGGACTCCTTCTCCCAGGCTCAAATCAATAATGGAGAGGTGTTCTTCATCCACGATGGCAGTCCATCATCTGGAGCGTTCTACTTCAGCGTCACCGACGGCCATCATCGACCGTTATATAAACTCTTCAATCTGGAAGTGGTAGAGATCACTGTTTCACTGGCTAACAACACAGAGGTGCTACTGGAACAGGGACACACTTCTGTAACTCTCACACGGTCACACCTGGCCGCAGTGACCAATGGTAAAAACACTACAGTGCACTATAAAATCACAGTACCACCAAAGTACGGTAAACTCTTACTAGACAATGAAGACGTCACAGTTTTCAATCAAGATGATCTCCAGGAGGAAAAGCTGAGGTACCACATGGTCAGCCTTGAGTCGTCCCATGATAACTTCGAGTTTGCGGCCTTCACAACAGAAGCGAATCTAACTAACCAAGTAGTTAACATCACGGTGAAACCCCTCATTAAGTACGCAGAAGGGGTAACATTTGCTAACGGAGTTCGAATTAAGCTGAAGTCACATTTGCTGAATGTGTCCGAACTTGCTTTGTTGAGTGGTAGTGACCCGTTGTTTGAAATTACCTCACCTCCGGAGAACGGCAGGATTGTCCGGGCAATTGGCAGCAAGGGAAAGAAAGTCGAATCTGTGGGGTCTTTCACTTTAAGTGAACTACAGCAGGAGAAACTGGCCATTGAGTTGAAGGCGAACCTGACAGGTGTCCGTGAAGTAAATGATTCTTTCAGATTCGTTCTTAAAGCCAACAACGTCCAACCCGCCAATGGGATTTTCACTTTCAGCATCGTAGCTCATGTTCCCACTCTGGAGATGTCAACAATGATCCCAGTGACCACAATCAGACCTGGTTTTCGTAACCAAACTGCTGCAATGAGCTTGTTTCCATCTTCAACATCTTCACCTGTGCAACCGACACAACGGGTGACCAAATCTGGGTCAAGATTCCAAGGTCGCAACCGTTGGGGTAATTCAAACAGCATTGACATGGGTACTACTAACCTAAAACCAACCCATGGGGTGGAGGAGATTTATCCCATAAATAATACCCCAGTAAAAGTAGAGTCGGTTTCCCAGACGGGCTCTTCCTCAAACTCAATGATCATCCTTTTGCCTCTTCTTGCTCTTCTGCTGCTGGTCATCATTGTGGTCGTGTTGGTGCTGCTCTTAAGACGGAACTGGAAGAAGAAACCAAAGCCTTTAAAGAGTACGTCAGGTGCTCCAGCTCAACCGGACAACCCATCCCATCAGGACCAGCCACAGTGGCCTGCAAGTGTCCCCGTCGTAATCGTCACTCCTCTTACTCCAATAAACGCTGGAAGTTCAGCCGTAACCAGACTGCAAAGCAGAAGTGAGAACTCGCCGTATGGCACCTCTGTGTCTCTGTGCTCTTTTGAAGACCTGGAGCCTGACGTTTCACAGCTTTGCAGGACCACCAACCCCACTCTGCGAAACAATCAGTACTGGGTTTGACCTTTGATCTTCAGATTCATCACTGTTCTCTCTGAAACTCTGACTGAAATGTGATTGAAACACTACATTCAAGTTCTGAAGTCTCAATGAACTGCGTTTTGTTTGATGTTTTGCAAAAGTTGTACATGATCAATATTTTCCCATTAACCCAAAAACTAGAAGAAAACCATACAGCTGAAGATTTGGGCATTGCTTGCCAATTATGAAATGCTAGGAAGTTCACTAAATGATACAAACAATCGCATTTTTAAAGTCCTTAATAGTGTATTGGAAGTAGCGACAGATCTTTTCGGCGGTTATTTTGACAAACATCCACATGAAACAGATTATCGAATGTAGGACAGGGACTTGGTTCTATGCATTGGTTGTTGAGTGGATGGTGGCAGATCTGAATGCATACTTGCAGTTGAATATAAGAAGGGGACGGGTTTAAGTGGTCTAAATGATTGAAAAAAAACCCCAGCATATTTCACCAGAGAGAAGTCTGTCGTTTCACCAGATGATTGAGTTTTGACATTTTGATTAAAAATGATATGCTCAAAAAAATATATATATACATATATATATATTAAAGTTATACATGGGTAAATCATTCACAGTAAGACCAATAACATGCATTTAGAAAACAGATCAATTGCCATTTCATGCACACTTTAAATATTTTTTTAATCCTCTTTGGCAAACTAAGTATTTGAGAAAGTTCTGTTGTATTTTTTGAGAAGGTTATTTTATATTTTTGTGCATTTGCTAAAGACACAAGTGATGCTGGGAGTTTTAAAAGTCATTTTTGTGTCTACCTCAAATCAGATAGCCTCATAATAAGAAAATGACAAAATCAAAACATAAAACAATGTATTATACTGAAATCATTTAAATGGGATAAAATTATGTGGTACTATGTTTTGTTTACTGAAATTATTTAAAGCTGTAAGGATATTTATTTATGATATTAGAGTTTCTAAAAAATATTATAATTACATTTATTCTGGCATTGAGAGAATCTGTGTGTGGTGTGCATATTTAAACAGCACAACTCTGTATATTTTGGGTAAGTTTTACTTTGCGTATTACATATGTGTGTTATAATTGAATGTTTATATAAAAGTTATTATACTCTCAGGAACTTCCTCTTAGAAGTAATACCATGCATCTTTAAATGATGCAATGGGATGAAACCACTGGATTCTTACCACTGATCTCTTTATTTGTGGTAAATGAAACACTGTTGCTTGATTTGAACTACATATAGTATCCAAAATATGAACTAATTTCAGTATTTTCAATAAATTGTTGCAGCTGTGGTCATATCGCTACATTTAGGAATTCGTTTTTAAATATGCATCATGCTATATGGCCACTGTGACATCTGTATTGTACAAAAATGTCAGTATCAGATTTTAAACAAGCTGGAACTGAATACATTGTATTTTCAGTAGTTCTTCAGAATATTTTTCTTTGTTACTGTATATTTTCCCTCATTTATGAGTCATTTGTCTGATACACTGAATAGTTCTGTTTGTCAGTAAATAGAGCATGTTCTGCAATCCAGCCATTTAGACTCCTGTCATCTCTTCTTGGGTAAGCAAAATGTGGTCAAGTTAAAGGGGTCATATGACATTGCTAAAAAGAACATTATTTTGTGTATTTGGTGTAATGCAATGTGTTTATGCGGTTTATGGTTTAAAAAAACACATTATTTTCCACATACTGTACATTATTGTTTCTCCTCTATGCCCCGCCTTTCTGAAACACGTCGATTTTTACAAAGCTCATTTATTTTATTTATTTCAGGTTTATTTAACAGGGACAATGCACATCAACAATACATAAATGCACAATGTGCCAGAATTAGCCAGAAGGCTATTTTGCATCTGCAGTCCCTGGACTGATGGTAAAATTGTCACCCTAAAAATATAAAAAATTAATCAATACATAATACTTACATACTCTAAAATACATGTACCATTCACACTAATTCCTAAAAACAAAACATCCGCCTTAAAGTTATACTATACACATAACCAACACATCAATACCAGCTCACTCATACACACAATCCACTGTCAAACAAACTAAACAATATATCAATAATATCACAATATCAATATACAAACAAAAATAATGTAAGCATACAAACAAATAACAGTAACCCTAATCATTCAGTCAGTCCTAAACCAAACAACCTCATTTACATAAAAATATCAAACTAGCAAAGCAAAAAAGACAAGACAGCAGCAGAGTTTAAGTTATAAAATTAATGTTGACAATGCTGACTCTCAATTAACCATTTCCTTAAGTGAAACTTAAAGGAAGCATAAGTATTGGAATTTGTAATATCAGTTGGGATGGAGTTCCACTCACGAGCAGCCCTAACTGAAAACACTGTTGACTAAATGCACTTTTTCTTAAAGGGACTATGCAATCACCTCTTACTGCACTTCTCGTTAATCTGTAACCAGATGGTGCTACGTTTACAAACTGATTCAATACAGGAGGAGCCAGTCCATGGGTTGACTAATACTTCAGAAAGTTCTTTCTGAAAAGTGAGGTGTAAGCTGATTGGCCAGCTATCCAGTGCGTTGTGATTGGCCGGATACCTCAAGCGTGTGACGGGAATGTTCTGCCCCTTACCATACTGTGATGCCGTGTCCCGGAGCGACGAGACAAAACCAATAAAACCATGTCTGCATTTGTGATCGGAGAAACGACAAACAAGCGCTACTCTACACTGTTAAAAACTCGTGTTTGTATCGTCAGTGGCAAATTCTTTAAATATGAAAACGTACTGACAGTCTGTGAGTCAGAAACGCCAGACTGTCCTTGCAAAGTTGGAATTGCCCCACTTTATAGAAACAGCCTTTGTGCACAGCCAGCATTAGTTAACGTACTCTCCCAGGTTCAGGAAACAGTCCTCCATAAAATGCGCTGCAGTGCACACATCTGAATATTTGGGTTGAACTGTTCAGGAACAGTTCTAGTTGTGTCCTCTTTTGGAAGACCAAACAAAGTAGTTTCGCTTTCACAACGAAACACACAGCATCTTCACGACATGGCGGCGGCGGCAACAACAATACTACAGCAAGAATAAAAGTTACACCTTCTTTCTTTGCGTGAACATTTGGGCAGTGTTATGCAAATCTTCCCACACAGTGACGTAGACATGTGGGGGCATGTTTAAACGAGGGTTTTAGGAGGGCGTGGACCAGTCTTAAATTTTATAAAGAAAATTTGGGTTTGAGACTTTAGTCTTTGCAACTTTAGGGATCTTATCTATGCACAAACAGCTTGTAACACTCCAAAGAGAAAGGAAAACGTGAAATTGCATCATATGACCCCTTTAAATAAATCAGTATAGGCTAGACCTTATTTCAGATGCAATTTCTTTTTTAGATGGATGTTGTGGCTTTTTTGCCTTGTACAATTTAGAGCTCTTCTCCTTTTAGAATTACACAAAGATTAAAAACAGTGAGGTGCCTCTGGGGATGTAATTGCTGTGATACTTCATTCCTCTTATTTAATTACTGTGATTTCACTTAATAGGCTTTTTTAACCGCTTTCCAGATGCACGCTGAGATCTCTGCTCAGTTCAGTTAATGAACAGCTCATTTAGTCAAAAAGTGTTTGTGATTAAAATAAATAATAAAAAATAAATAGATACTATGTATACTATTAATAAAAAGTCACAATTTTTTATTATAATATAATTCAAATAATACATGTAATAAAATGCATTCTCTGTCACAAGCAGCATGAGTGTGATTGAATATTGTTTCCTATTGTTTCAACTGGTTTGCATTACAAACAATGCCAGCTGGAGACAATGCCAAACGTGAAGCCTGCAATGTGCTGACCTTACAAACGTGACACTGTGAAACCGGTTCTGTTAAGAACATCAGTGTCGGGATGATTCACACTGATATGCATCTGATATGTCACCTTAACAGTGGTTTATCTGCTTATTCTGTGATTAAATGAAGTCCAGACACTGTCAATGCATGAAAGGAAACAACACCTAAATCAACTTCACAACTACTCTTCATTGAAAAGGTTTGGCAGTAGCTTTATAATTATGTAAAATTATCTCTTTATATATTGCGTTTCAGTGAAAGAACAAAAGGCTAACCCATTTAAAAATTCCATTGTGTAGAAACACATGATCTATTATCTGTAATGATTTCCCTCCTTTTTCTTAGTAGTAGAAGAGCTAATTGCTGTAAATGAGTCCGGATTCCTATAAGAAAAGGAGCTGAGCATGTTCGCACTTGGCTGTGGTGACTACATGACTCATTCTGAGCTATGATTTGTTAAGAAGAATCCCGAGAGACGGAAACATAATTAGTTTAAGCCCTCCAGATCACGAAGAGCTGCCCAGCAACAGAGGACTGACTCTCTTGGATCCCCTAAGTCTTAATTAGATGCGAGATAATCATGCCAATAAGAGTGTTTAAGGGAAGTTGAGCTCCAATATCTGATTTGAACTATGCTAGGGTACTTCTAAATGTTTAGATGGTAACTTACCTCTAAAATTCACAGTCTGGGAAAATTTGTGGAAGTAATTGTTAACTCATCTTGCACTACACAGATTTTTGTCCAATCAAACGCTCTCGAATGAGAACGTCACTCCCACTCTTACATTTAAGATCTACGGTATAAGGCTTGGTATGCAGCAGGTAAAATACTAACCTAGATAGACATACTTGCCCAAAATAATATTTAAAATGCTTTACCTTCCCTATACAGGTTATACAACATGTAATAGCTTTTTCTATTGTTCCAGTTAATCTATTGTTCCCAATTTCCTTGTGTCATAGAGAGGACAGGTAGGCTAAAACAAGTTGTTTTATATTTTTTATTAGTTTTTTTCTCTTTTACCATGAACACAGTGTTATTTATATACTATTTAAAAAATATAAGTATTTATTAATATTCTGAATTAGCCTTTACATTTAGATTTTCATTTTAAAGTTGAATTATTATTATTATTATTTTGTTTACATTTTAAGTATTTCATATTTTATATTTAATTTCAATTAATGAAAATAAGTCCAGTAAAGTAAGCAGTACTTACTGTATGTTTTCCAGTATATTCAGCCTATCAGTAAAAACATTCACATGAAATGAACACCAATTTCCAGAAGTACAAAGGTTAAGACAGTTCTTGGACAAGTAGAGCTTGTTCTAAACTCAGTTCTCGACAATCTAAACTAATTCTCAAACACACCCGAATATGGCCTTAGTAAACTGAGTCTAAATGTAGTATGGATGTGAAATGTAACATTAGGAGATAGAATTTCACAGTTGTGGGTGAGGATACAGTATCTTCACGGAAAACACCCTTACACACTTACAGTAAGTGAGTCTGCACAATTTTTATGTTGGGGGGGAAAAGCGGTTTAAATGATGCTGTTTAAATTGTTCTTCTAACAAAAAAAAAAAGAAAAAAAAGAAAGATGTACAGGCCTTTGAGCAAACACATTAAAGTTTCTTGTTTCTTATTCAAGAGGTTCAGCTTTCTGACAGGTCAATGGGAATCAATAGGGTGAATCAGGGTGACATGGGATATTTTTACGCTTCAGATTTCTGCAATTTACTATAATTGTCACTCCAACACTTCAGACAAACAAATGAGACTTGAAATATCACATGATATCTCACCAACAAGAATATGGCAATGGACATGTCTGTGTACACACAGGAGCAGCAGTGGTGTTACATTACCTACTTTTCCACTTAAACTCACCTTGTTTTGTTTTATGAAAACAAAAACTAAAAACCCCAGCTCCAATTAGTGTTAAATTAAAAAAAGGAAGATAATATCTACACAGAGTCTGACAAAATCAATGCCCATGTAATATGAGTGCTTATATGAAGAATGTCATAAAATAGTCCCAAGACCTCAAATTTTGTGTTTTGTGCAATTAAGATAAGAAATGATTCACTGCCATCTTTTGTTTTCTGAATTTAGATTTTTGTAAAATTGGAGATTATTGAAAGAGAGCTAAATCATGCTTTTCTCAAGTTCACACACTTCATCAACAGTGTGTGTGTGTGTGTGTGTGTGTGTGTGTGTGTGATCAGTGCTCTTGGCCAGCAGGCAGAGAGAGGAGGAAGCAGTCAGCGTTTTTTAGACATGAATGAGGCACTGCTAGACTTCCTGTGTGGGGCTATAAAAACAACACAGCAGTGATGAAGAATGCCCACTGCTCTCACATTTCAGACCTTTCTGCCAGGTCTGATCATCTTGTGAGGGACCTCTTCCAAAAAATATAGGCAGCAACATATTTCAATGCATGAAGACCCATTTATACTGTGATAAATTAAATATTATTTAGAAAATATTTTCGTTACTTTTTTTACTATTAAAGTTTTTTTAGTCAGTATTAGAGTAATTTTAGATGTACAAAATTAGAATTGTCAATTGGCTAAAATGTTCAAAGAAGAAAAAATCAGAAATGAAAATAAATATTAATTCAGAGTTCTGAGGAAAAATGGAATAAACTGCACTATTGCCTGTGATTTATTAGAAAATATCATTATCACTTAAAGAAATGCTGAAGCAAGTCACAAGGCTTTGATAGAGTTGCACCATGTGAACATTCATCAGATTGTCTTGTTGTGAATCACACATATATCATATGTGTTTAGCCCACTTCCTGTTTGTTAAAAGAAAAAGTTAAATAAAATAATATACAAACCCTGCTTTAAGAATAATGTAGTGCGTGTTCAATTCACTTGAGAGTGGGCAGGTCAAGTTAATGGTCCGTTGTGCACCGCCAGCATTACCTCATGGGATATCGCTGCTTGTAATGCTTAAGGGCTGCTCACTGAAAAGTCAACGCCGGCTCAATTTTTGCTGCAAAGATACAGTGACAAAGAGCTTGCTTGAATCGCCTGTATATTTAATGGATATTTTTGGTCTGGTTCGGGAGCTCATACTTATTCTAGGGTCTATATTAACTGCATTAAGCTGTCAAAGCACAAGAATCACATGAGCAGACTGGCAGAATGTATTTAAAACACACAGGAAGTGGGCTAAACGCATTTGATAATTGTGTGATTCACAACACTGAGACAATCTGATGAAGTTCACATGGTGCAACTCTATCAGAGCCTTGTGACTTGCTTCAGCATTTCTCTTCATTTTTTGCGTGCTAATGCTATTTGCTAATGAATCACAGGCAGTGGTGCAGTTTTTAATAGAAGTAACAAATTCCTCTTTGCCATTGATGGGAATTAAACACTTTCAAGTAAATTTAGCAGCACCTGCTCTTAAAGGGATATTTCACTCAAAAATAAAATACTGCTATTATTTACTCGCTTTTTTTATGTTGGTGGAATGCAAAACCTGTTGAAAGTAAATGAAATGTAAGTAAATGACCTGGGCTGCGTTTCCCAAAAGCACCGTAAGCCTAAGTTGAGCTCCATTGGTTATGATGGCTTACGATGCTTTTGGGAAACGTAGCCCTGTACTGTATGGGTTGAATGGAGTGTGTTCCCGTGAACACTAGCTCCTCTTGGGATGCAAAACAGCTCATTTTCTAATGACCTCAAAATCTCATGAGAACATGGTATAGCTTGCTGGGAATTTCTATGGTAAAAACCAAGGATATGAACTCCTAACATTGGAATCTGCAGTCACACAGTGTGTGGAGTGGTTTTCTGGGGTTTTCCAGTAAAGGCCATCCTGTAGGCTATAAGAATGGTGTGGAGTCCACATCCCCTCAGCAGGTCAAGTACACATCAAAGCCCTGTGATTGGAAGCAGAAGTTCCTGGCACTGCTCAGGTATGCTGGGAAACTGTAGCACTGCATGCAATTGACCAGGAAATACTGCAGCATGTCATGAACTCATGCATAATTAAAGATCATCAGCACTTCTTGTCAGGAAAATCTATAGAGAAATGGGACATGTATTTTGATTCATTTAATGATGGAATTATTGTTTCTTTTTATTTTTATCATTATTTATTATTACCAAATCTAATCCAAAAAATTGTGAATAAAATGTAAAAGAATTTTGATTTTACAGTATTTTTTTTTCTCATTTCTGAAGGGTTATGTGACACTGAAGACTAGAGAAACAGCTGCCGAAAATTCAGATTTTGACAGGAATATATTACTTTTTAATATATATTAAAATAGAAAATGCTTATTTTGAATAGTAATAATATTTAACATTGTTACTGTATTTTTTAATAAATAAATACAGTATTGGCGAGAATAAGAGATGTATTTCAAAAACATTAAAATCAAACCCAAAATACCTGAATGGTACACTCTTAAAAATAAAGGTGCTTCAAGCGATGCCATAGAAGAACCATTTTTGGTTCCGCAAAGAAGCATTCAGTCATAGGTTCTTTAAAGAACCATCTCTTTATTACCTTTTTTATAATCTGAAGAACCTTTTTTCGCCACAAAGAACCTTTTGTGAAACAGAAAGGTTCTTCAGATGTTAAAGGTTCTTTATGGAACCATTTAGACAAAAAGGTTCTTCTATGGCATCGTGAAGCACAGTTCATATGTCCTTTTTAATATCATCTAAGAGTATATTGCTTTACACTATATTTATTTATTTTTTGTGTGCTGGCTTTCTTTCCATGTAAACTTGCCTAAAAGTATAAATATCTCCAAAAAAGATATAAGACAACACAGTTGTTTTTCTGCAGTTAGGTCTATGTCTGAGCCATTATAAACCCACTCATGGTAATATGATAAACATATCAGCCATGTAACAAGGAACAGCATTCACTGTTTGTGTGTTTCTCAAATAGGGTTTGATACAGTCCAGCATCAGCAATATAGAAAGCCATTTGCAAGTTAGACATACTCAGTGAGCTGCTATGACTTTAATGTTCTTCAGTTATTAGGGAGGAATTTTAATTTTGTTTTCAGATGTGTTTTCCTTCTGGCTCGTGGCAGCAGCATTCCTCAAGAGGGTGGAATTGAAATTGAGTTTAATACGTGAAAGAATCTCAGGACTCCAATTTAGTTGTTACGAAAACTGAAAACTCACTCATCACTAGTATTACTAATGACCTTATCACAGAGGTTCTAAAATCTTAATAAAAATGTAAAATTAAATAAAATATTAAAATAAAATACAAATTAAAGTTCTAATAATTATCTCTCTCTCTATATATATATTTTATGGGGAACAGCTATTATGATGATTCATTCATTATTTATTTAACATTTTACATTAGATCAAATTTAAAGTGAATGTGGTATTTTTGAAATGTACTGCTACCATATATTGCGATATCAACCCTTCATCGGCTCCTTTGGGAGGAACTTGTGTTCCTGCGGTTGCAAACATCTGGAATGCCATTTAAAGCCAGCGTTTAGCATTCTGGCACCCACAGAGCTGCATGCCTTGTGCTGTGGCTCAAGTGTTCAATCTGTGCATACATTGTGACACTTGATGTGTGCCCTGACTGGTGAGCACAACCCTAACGGCGTAGTCACATGCTAGCACAATTACACAACAGATGCGCTCACACTGAGAAATGCTGGGTGACGTAGCCTAAACAGGAAAAGAACGAGACATGATTTAATCCAAGCTGTTTCTGAGTTTGGACCGGTAAGAAAATAATGGCAGAAAAAGGTAAAATCACATGAAATGACCAAACTGGGGGACATTTATTGCATTCCTAAGCATCACACCATTGCGTTTGATAAGCTTGAATCACAATATTGTAAAATAAAGCAAAGCAGGATGCTTCATGCGTCTGGACTAGCTTGATACTGATGTTTTGGATCAATATGCCCTTTTTATCTTGGAAATCTCACAGACCTAGAGTAAAGTGAGGACTTTCAGACAGGAGTGCCCATGGCCGGCATTGCTTGCTTGGCACACCTCCTGGAGACCCGTCCCGCTGAAAGCGGAGCGCGCTTCAGTGTTTACAGCCAGTGCTGAGGAAAGCGTCTGTGCCCGGGCCAACTAGAAGAGCAGGCAGGTCTGGCAAACAGACTGCGTTCCCACGGCTTGGCCTTGAAAAAGGCATTTGTCACTATTCACAGTGAACACTCCTCTCATTACCACATCACCAACCGAAAAATCACTCGTAACCAGGGGTTAAATTGGGATTTATTATGTGGGGGGGCTCTAGGGTGTCGGGCTTATGTATATAGGCCACACATATATACATATACATACATACATACAGTTCACACACACAAACTCACACACTTTATAATTAAATTAAATGTGATTTATTCTGAAGCAATATTCTCATCAGTTTTCTATCAGCTGTGCCACATAAATCTGCATGTTTTTTTTACTGATTCATTTAATCCATGGGCATTTTTTTTTTTACCTTTGTAGAGGGCATTTTCCCCCTAACCTCATTCATCTGTCATTTCAAATTCTTACATTTGATCTATAAATTCAGTTATAATAATGTGATTGTTTTTATCGATACGTTATCAAATTAAATCATTTACACTGAAAAAACACAACTGGATTAAATAATGTTATGAGATTGTTTTAAATATTTTTTTAATATACAAACAAGAAATGATGGTGGAAATGATACTTTTAAAGGGGCCATATGATGCTTTTTTAAAGATCATTATTTTGTGTATTTGGTGTAACAGAATATGTTGACATGCTTTAATGTTCAAAAAACAAATTTTTCAAATACTGTACATTATGTGTTTGCAGTACACAAGCCACGGTTAAGACAGCTGACTCCACTGTGATGTGACCCTCTCTCTCTCTCTCTCTCACACGCACGCACGCACGCGCGCGCGCACGCACACACACACACACACACACACACCAACCGATTCGTTCAAAACACAATCAGTCAGCAATGAATCGGCTGGTTGTTGTGAGATGCGCTGTGTTTCCGCCTAAAATGTAAGTGACCTAATATTATTGTACTTGCTTATTGAACTGTTTATTGAACCATTAAACAGTCGTAATGATGAAAATGTTGTGTGATGTTACCTAACTAACTGTATTTTAAATATAAAAACTTTTCATTTAGAATTTTTACCTCAGCATGCTGAGTTTCTTAAGTGTTGCGCGTTTTTATTTCTCCTGGAGAGGCTGCGTGAGCTTTGCCTCAGTAGCGCAACCTTATACTGTCAATAGATGCATTATATTCAATTACTATATCTGCTATTCGCCACTTACTCTAGTCTAAATGTAATAAAATCAGAATAATACTTGCGTTATGGTGATAGCCTAGTTATTTTTGGTTATTGATGTTTTAATCAGGTTACTTGTCTTGCGTTAATGTCGAGCCCTGGAGTCTATGTGCCCCGGACGGCCCCGGCCCAATTTAAACCCTGCTCATAACTGACAGCAATCACCTACTGACTGATACTCCAAACAGCATCAAATGAGTAGATGGTAAATGACCATTAAGTCCACGAATAACCAGCACTCTCTTCCACGACTGAGGTGAGACCCTTGAGCAAGGCACCAAACCCCCAACTGCTCCCCGGGTGCTGCAGCAATATGGCTGCCCACTGCTCTGGGTGTGTGTGTGTTCACTACTGTGTGTGTGCACTTGGATGGGTTAAATGCAGAGCACAAATTCCGAGTATGGGTCACCATACATGGCTACACATCACTTCACTTTAAAAAGAATGTTCTTTATTGCTGATGCAAATGAACAATCACAAGTTTCTATCATTATTATCATCATGTACAAGGTGGAAATATCTTTTCAGCCAAACCTCATGATAGTGTTGACATAAACATCTGCATCCATTTTCACATTTCATGCAGCAACACCAGTAAGAAGATGCGTTTTTAAAAGCTTTCCTCCCTTTGACACAACACTCACGTTTGCACTGAAACTGCGTCAATATTGGTCATATATACTCGATAAACCAGGGAAAGAGAAAAAACAGGTGAAGAATGAAATGTGCTCTTTTAGGAAATCTGTTTGAAATGCCTAGCTCAAAACGCATACAATACAAAAATAGATTCAATGCAACAAGCAGTTAAGTGAGCAGTTTATTTGGAATCTTTAACAATTCAGGACATCTAGGTGTGGTTTATCCTGCACAATGAGAAGTAAAAATGTGCAGTAGAAAATAAACTGGATTCTCTGAGCACCTTGGGAACTTTAGTTTTGAGTATTATGTCTGAAAAAATGATGTCCAAAATGAACTTGTTATCCTGAGTCTGTTGTGCTTCCTGTTTACATCACATTTGAACATATTTTTAGGCTCCTGCTCAATTGTGACGGCAGGTGATCTGACGACGGCTACTGTTTTTTCTCTCAAATGCACATTCTGTTTTGCACTGGAATAAAAATATCATGGGGAGGGGAAGGGGAAATAAATCAGACGGGATACCAAATTTGGGCATTATGTCCAGCTACTCCCACTCTCATCTCCAAACACGAGCCAGCTACTCCTTTGCCTGCCATTTTAAGCAGGAGTGACATTTGTATAAGATAATAAAATCAAACCTCATAAAAACAAATCTCGGAATAAGAATAATATATAGTTCTTTTTATGAAATGATAAAAATACCAACGAGACAAGATTGAAAGGCACAACAGTGAAGACAGTGGCTCTGTTGGGTCTGTAAACATCTAAGAGCGGCTAAGAGGGTCTCGAGTGTTTAAGGAGCCACGCAAGCTCCTCGAGTCATATCAATATCTCATTCATCCGTGTGAAGAACATGTTTAAAATATGACATTAGTAGCAGGATCGAAGACATTCGACGCTCTCTGTTCTCGTGTCTCTGTTTTCCTTGTTAGTTTCACAGTGGAAAACACAGTCCAAACTCACTATATACTTGCCCCAAACAATCTTCAGTTCCTTATAATGGACATTCATTGTATGGGGATAGATTTCATAAATTTTAGACTCTTGGTTTGTCGTATATTGCTAGGGGCTGGCTAATTCGCGCCTGGCTCTCTGCCAGGCAAGGTGAAGCTCTGTTGATCCAATCCGAACAGGGTTCATTTAGGCATTGTCATACTTCTGCAGTGCCTCCTCCAGCTTGCCTGTGACCTTCTGGAAGAAGCTGATCTGTTGCTGTAGGTAATGTTGCATCTGGGACTTGAAGTCCCGTACTCGAGTCTGATGGAAGTGCTGGATCTCAGCCAGTGTGGCGAAAGAGATGATATTGCAGCGTTCCCTGATCCCATCTGCCTGCTGGCCCTCCATCTTCCCTTCCTCTACATGCTTCTGGCCGTCCTTCACCTTCGTCAGAGCACCTGTGAAGAGAGCGGAACCAGGATGAGACTAAATATTGACTCAAGATTCAATCAAGGTGAAAGTTATGATAAATGGCTCAACAGGTTATACTCGTCTGTACTTCTGCATGAATGTGAAGAGACCAGGATGTCACCTTTATGATATATTTATCAATTTACTATTTATCGCTGGCATGTTTGCTACACTTTAGACCAGGTGTTTTCATAGTTTGGGGAAGTATAAGACCACATCAAGTTATGTAAATAGACCTTCCTGATGAAGAACTTAACACTGTGTCAATTTAATTTCTTCTTGTCTTTGTTCTATTCTTTTTTGTCCAATTGCTTGATATTAGTTTCTTCTTATTTATTTTTTTAATGATTGTTTACTTTAATAAATGCTTGGCTATAGCCAACACGCTTCAATCTAATAGAAAAGAAAAAAAGAAAAAAAAAACTGATTTCACTACAGCGGGTGCTACTGAATGTATGTTTGAAATGAATGCTGGTTTAAAATCTGTTGTTCCAGATCTTTTGTCTACAAGAGGAAGTAAAGCGAATGAGTAATGAGCAATGTGGCATCTGCATCTAGCCCTGCCATTATTGCAAAAGAGTCTCGCAAACTCTTCGAACATGGAAGTTACATGAAATGCAGTAAAATCACATGTTTTCCTGTTAAGAAAGCTTGACTGTGGTAACATTTTTGCATTATCAGCAACAGACAGGGCTGTCTTTTTCTTAGTGGAAATGACTTAACAGGGAAAAACACTTGCGAAATTGCAGTCTAAAAATAAAGAAGGAAAAAGAGAAGTGTTTATCACTAGCATATACAATTTAATAAATGTACTATAAGCCAGTCATTATCGCAAATTAAACCCAGACGGGGTGAGAAGGTCACTTTGAGGGTGTTTATTTTGCTATAATGATCAACTGACTGTACATTACCCCACGTACATGGCTACTCAGTAATTAAAAAATAAGTGATCATGGAATATTGATTTGAGAAAGGAAAGAGCTTGCAGAGTGATATGAGAGATGTGAAACTAGCTAAGCAATGCAAGTTGACAATTTCATTCTACAAAAATGTTTGACTGCAGAATCACAGATAATATGCTAATGTACACGGTGAACGTGATTTCACAAAGTAAAACATGCTCATGGATCAACATCCCAATAAACCAATCACAATTGAGGGATAAATTTACAGGAACTGTCAGTTTTAGGCTACAACAAGGGTTAGGTGCTTCTCCACCCTTGTTATTCAGCTATCATTTCCCTCTGATTTTTGGGATAAATTATATAGGTTTGGGTTTAGGGGTAGGGATAGGGTTATGTCTATGTTTTTGGACAGTAATGTTGTTCCAGGAACAACAAAAGATATTGATCAAGGAACATGTCTGACTTGGCAAAATCACGGTGACCAATTTACACGTATAATAACTATATATAGCAAAATGCTAAAAACAATTTTATAAAACGGATAGTTCCGGTCCTTGATTCTGATTGGTTGATTCCGACAATATCAGTGAACGTCAAAGACGTCACTTTTATCAGCCTAGTTCACATTACAATGACGGGAAATGAGAATGAACTATTTAATGTCACACTGAGTTACTTGACATAATAACAGTCATAGTAATCAAACAGGATCTTCCACCTTATAAGGAAAGAGAAATGCATCTAACTGGAAGGAAGAACGGTTACTGGTTCTTTGAGTGTAGAAATGCTGGTGAGAATAACTGTATATTGGTGAAATATCAGATGTTAAGTAAATACTCAGTGTACACTACAGGGGTCAGTAGGATAGTAAAAAAAACTAACAACTTTTATTCAGCAAGGATTAATAAAATTTATCACAAAAAAATTTCTGAAAGAATGTGTGTTCATTAGAGACTAAAGACTGGAGTAATGATGGCTGCTGAAAATTCAGCTTTGCCATCACAGAAATAAATTACATTTTAAAGTATATTCAAATAGATAACAGTTATTTTAAATTGTACAAATATTTTACAATATTACTGTTTTACGATCAAAAAATATTGGTAAAGGATAGAGGCTTCTTTCAAAACATGAAAAAAATCTTACCAACTCCAAACTTTTGAAAGGTAGTGTGTATTATGTTTGTCTTTGGAAATGAAGACATCCTGCCCCCCCCTCACTCAGGCAGGCAGTCAGGGTTCCTGTTTTACTCATGTCAGACATAGTTTTTACTTGAGAAAGTGGCTTTGTGGTATAGATAAGGCTATCATCACATTTCCCAACTTCAACAGTAACACACGTTCTCTGAAGCAAGTTTTTTGACAAAAACTAGAAGTGAAACTAACATAAAAATAAAAATGGCGAGTTTACCAAAAAAAAAAAAAAAAAAAAAATAGAAATGGAAATCCAGTCGATGCAGCTGAATGATAAATGCTCAAAGTGACGTTACAATTCACTGCTAAATGCAACAGCAATTGTTGTGCATTTGACAAATAAAACTTGGAATGAGAACGTTGAAGGTAATTTGGTATTATGTTAAAGATGATTCAGTTTTGTGATAAATTGTGTTGCCTTGTAGTCAAAGATGGATATGACAATCTGTGGGGTGATATATACCGAAATATAAAAAATAAATAAAATAAACCTACTCTAAAATTACAGAAATTGTTCCTGTAATTTAAATTCAAATAAAGGTATAGAGTCTCATGGTCTGTCAAGGTATCTCATGATCTGTCATCAAAGCTGCGTGTATCAGTGGAGTATTGAGCAGATGGCTGACTTCCCTCCTCAGTGAGGAGAAACATGCAAGACATTCCCAAACGTCCCATCCCCCCAAACTCCACACATTCTGCCTTCTGGCCAAAGAAGCCTTCACTTCAGTGTAACCCAGATCCCTGAAATTCCTCAGACACACACACACAACCATCCTGACTCTCACAAATGCAGTTCAAAAGAGCACACAAGAGAAAGACAAGATGCAGGTCAAAGATGAAAGACAGTAATACAGTAAAAACATTACTTTTAAATGTGAAGTGTTACAATCTCTTTACTAATTACCGTATTGGCCCGAATATAAGACGACCCTGATTATAAGACGACCCCCCTTTTTCCAGATGTACCTTTTGGAAAAAAGCTTTTTAAAAAACAAATCTAAAACACATTTTGTCTTCAATTATTCTCATATTGCATATTTTTCCTATTTTAATTTTTGTTTTGAAAGTATGATAAAAACTGGTAAAATGTACCAACAAATCACATTTAAAAAATATACACTTTTTGATATACCATTAAAAAAAATTTTCATATTGCATATTTTTCCTATTTTATTTTTTGTTTTGAAAGTATGGTAAAAACTGGTAAAATGTACCAACAATCACATTTTAAAAATATACACTTTTTGATATACCATAAAAAAAAAAAAATAATAAAAAACAGGTAGCCCATCTGAATTAGGACATTTAGGCTATCCATCTAATAGTAGCCTACCAAAATCTTATTAACAGTAGAAGTTAAATCTTACTGTAGTCTTCAAATCTGGGTACTGTCTTACGTTTTAAAATCACAAAGGGAGTTTGGTCCCATCAGGCTAACGTGACAGTCACGACTCATGCAGCTGTAAGGTTTTCTTATTCTTTTGTTTTTACTCGCGATCTTTACAACACGCATTACATTACGTATTTCATGGCATACTCGTTTTATGCGTATTTGGCGCCATCTATTGTTGTGGGTGTATTATTGACATGTCAAAGTCTAGACCCTGAATATAAGACGACTGACTGAATATAATATAAGACTATATATTTTTTCAGATGTATTTCCAAGAAAAAAACATCATCTTATATTCGGGACAATACGGTATGTTTCTTTTTAAGGAATCGAATGCATTAAATTATTTTTGAATCACTTTTTTTCACCATCATCTGACTGAGGGGTCGTTTACACGACAACGTTTTCAGCCAAAAACTGGAAACTTTTTATGCGTTTTGCCTGTTCGTTTACAAGACAACGGCGTTTTGGGGACTGAAAACGCATATTTTTGAAAACAGGTTTCAAAGTGCAACATATAACCATCACTTCCCTACAGGTACTGTTCTGTACTAACAAGGTGACAGCGCCAACTACTGGCCTGGCATATGTAATACAGCGTTTTTGGCCGTTTTCGCAGATATGTGTAAACGCGAATCGTTTTGAAAATGTTGTTGTGTATACGTGAAACTTTTTAAAAACGCAAGGGAAAAACTTTTCCGTTTTTGACTACATCGTTGTCGTGTAAACGTAGCCTGAGACCATCTTTTTCCTTGAGAGTGGAAGTTTCTTGCAGACATTATTTACATTGGACTGTGTTGTTTTTGCTGTGGACAAAGTTTGTCCCTTGTGGCATTTTCTGACATACAGTAAAAATTTTTTAGACTTTTAAATGCGACAAGTGTATTTACACAGGAACCACAATTGTAAAAAACTGGACACACATAAATGTCACGTTGTTGACAATTAACATTGGTTAAAGTCGTAATGAAACGGAAGTAGAGACAGATCTTTTCTTCCGTATTGTGATGTACATCAGAGTAAAACGGGTTATCGAAAAAGGAACAAAAATGTAGGGCAGGGACTTTTTTTCTTATCATTAGTTGTTTTAATGGGTATTTTAAGATGTGGCTGCTGCATTTAAAAATGAATGCAAGCTTGCAGTCGTTTGTATAGGAGCGGGGTTTAAGTTAACTAAATTTTAGTTTCTAAATTCTAGTATCCTCCTAGTTTCACTAGAAGGTTGAGTTTAAGACATCTTAATTAAACATTACAAGTTCAAAACATTTTTTGAAAATGAAAAATATGCATGGATAATTTGTTCACAGTAAGATCAATAACATGCATTTACAAAATAGGGCGAATTTTCATTTCTTTAATAGTTTTGTAGACTTGACTTTAGTTATACTTCATAAAACGAGACAAAGTCAGTAAACTAAAAAATGATGTCACTTATTTGAAAAAGTAACAATATAACAGTTTAAATTTAACAATAACCATGCCACCTTACATGTTATAAGAAAGTAATCAGACTACACAAAGTAGCATTTCCACGATGCTGAATCGCGGAATGGAATTTATGCATAATGCAGAATGTCACGGAATTTGCCAAATTTTGGATGAATAAATCAAAAGTAGGTCAGTACACTTAAATCAAAATGCAATATGGACTAGTATGTAATACTACTACTAACAAAATTATTATTAAAACATTATTTTAAGGAATATTTAACAGAAAAAAAAGAAAAAAAAAGTGTTTACCAGAATTTATTTCCCAGAAAAATGTAAATACACAACACAATATATTTTTTTTAATAAATTATTTAGAGATGCTTTTGATTAGTCAAATTTAATGAAACCATTAAAATGGAATCCAGAAAATTAATGAAAAACAGAATTTGGCAAAAATATAATTAAATTTGAGAGAAAAAAAAACATTTCATAGTGCCTTAAAAATTTGTTAAACTTTTAATAAATTGCTGTTAAATTGTGTAAGTTTCATGTTTTCATGATTTTGTAATTTTTTTGATTAATAAAATTTAATTTAACCATTAAAACAGAGTCTAGAAAAATTAAAATTAAAAAAGAAAAAAAAAAACGGAATCCAGAAAAATTAAAATGGAATTTGTGAAAAAATAAAACGGATTTCATAGAGCCTTAACAAAGCCATGGAACTCTAACACACAAACAACATAGCATCCCGAGACCATGTCCAGAGCTGGAGTGGAGACCACTTATCTGACATCTTACAGATTACACAACAAACACCTCAGTTAATAATAGTACATAAAAATAGGATACAGGTCTAAATCAAATGCATTTTACATTATTCAAGCCACCAAAACATGTTCTCTCAATTAAAGCTTTAGTTAAACTACATTTATTGCTAACAATCATGTATTAAAACAGCCTTTAGTAGGTGGAATATCAAACATAAGAGCTACTACAAGTAGGGTTGGGTATCGTTTGTTTTTTTTTGATACCGGTGTCAAATCGATACTTTTAAAACGGTTCCGGTGCCTGAACCGATACTTATTAAAAAAATAAAAATAAAAAATCCCCCAAAAAATGACGGATTGGCCATTAGAATAGAAATATAATAGAGAGTGCAAATGTTAGAGGGTCAAGTTTTTTAATAAAAAAAAACAAGCAGATAAAATTAGAAGTAGCATTAGAATAGAGAGTGCTAGAGTTAGAGGGTCAAATGAAGATTGCCGTTTCTTGAAAATATTAAGGACTCAGCTGCTTGGATTGAGCTGGGCAGGTCATTCCACCAGGAGGGAACA
>NW_015635305.1:710439-732720 GCF_001515625.1 Sinocyclocheilus rhinocerous
TGATGTGTGCACGTGAGACTGTTACTTAAAACTGTGCCTTATGCTGGACAGTATTTATTTATTTATCATGAGTTGTTCAAATCGCGGTAATCTAATACGGTTTTAATGATAATTAAAATATGAAACGGTAATACTAACAGTCGAGAATTTTATCATGATTTATCGTCAAATCGTTACATCCCTATGTGAATACAAGGGAGGTTTAGCTTTTAGGCATTTTAATTTAAGCATGTTTAGCTTAGTTAATGGAAGGCTACCTGCTGCCATCAGAGCAAGTGTAATTACTGCATTCACGCGCTCCTCGGATGAGTTGTGCTTTTAAGTCGGAATGTGAAAACAACATGGACACTCTCGTTACTACAAAGATGTGTTGGATTTGTATTATTAGAGCTTTCCGACTTGAGTTCACGTGCATTTTCTCAGTAGGGAAATTCTTTTTCACGTGCGGTGCCAGTGATGATGCTTCTTACGTCCGTTTCGGAGAACCAGAGGACAAATATTTCAATCGATCGCTCAGGCATGGCACCGAAATGAGGCACCGAAATCTGCGTTCTGATTCGGTTCTAGTACATACCGGTTACATAGGTACCGGTGCCATATTGGTTTCGGTACCCCAACCTAACTACAAGGCTGCAGCGCAAACCAGTTGTATGGAAATAGTCTGAGAAAGGAGGAGACACACGTGGGAAGCTGCGCTCGACTGGGCCGCTATAAAGCCTGCTGCCGCAGAACCTCTTCAGGCATTACGTAATGTACTATTACACAACACAGTCCTGCCGTTGAACTGAGACTAGAGAACAAGTCCCATACTGATTCCCGACCATATTACTCAGACATGGATCATGACATTCGACACGAGACTTTGGTTTGATGAAAGCACAGGTGGCCGATTATATATTCCAGCCTTACAAACAAAGAAATTATTTGGCTTTTCAAACAAATGAGAAGGCAAATGCAGAACACACCGGCAAAAGCAAGTGAGAGCAAGTCCAATTTGCTTTGGAATTGCACCATTATATTCATGGGCATTAGGAGGATAATACAAAAGTCATCAGCTGTGAATTAGAAGACATTTGCCAGAATAGAGACCAATGAATTTTAGCTTTCAGCCCATTTCAGAAGCTGCTGTCTCTTTGGTGGCTGACTCTAATCATCATCTTCCTGATAAACAGCAGTGACAGTGAAGGCTTAAAGTAGCAATTAGGTTCTTTCCCTCACTGTTGATGGATTAATATGGTCGTTCACCACAACATTGAACGTTCACCCCAACAACCATGTTTTGTCATCAGTTACTCACACTCATGTCATTCCCAACCCTGCATTATTTTCTTCCTTCAGTGAAACACAAAAGAAAATACTAGGCAGAATATTCCAGCTGCTCTTTGTCATACAAAGAGATAATCAATACTTTTATTCAGCATAGATGAATTAACCCGATCAAAAGACTGTGCAGACTTTTGACATTGCTACAATACTATAGACAAATATTTTTTTTAACTTTCTATTGAAAGAATCCTGAAAAAAACTATCAGTTTTTTACCAAAATATTACATACTACTACTAATAATAAATATTTCTTGAGCACCAAACCAGCATATTGATGGCCGCTGAAAATTTAGCTTTGCCATCACATTGAATTAATTACATTTATTTAAAACATTCAAATAGAAAACAGTTATTTTAAATGATAATATTTCACAAAATTACTGTTTTTACTGTGATTAAAAAATGCAGCCTTGGTGGGCATAAAAGACTTATTTTTAAAAAAAACATTAAGTCATGACATGTCTTGGGATAGGCCTAGATTGTAAAATCTTTATGTAAAAAAATGTTTGGTCTTGGTGGACTAGATCTGCTAATGCTCAGATTAAAAAATGAAAAGGAAACACATTGCTGCTGCTAGAGAGAGGAAGATCCCTGTAGAAGATAGGCAGGTGGTGCTGGGGAGGCGGTGGGCTAAGATGAGGACCCGCACCGCGTGCAGACACCGTATTTATTGAATACGTCCTGGTTAGGTAAACAGTAATGAGTATGTGAATCCGATTGGCTGGAAACATTGAAATGAACGAACCAATTAGAACACAAACAGAGTTTCATGGCTGAACTATTCATTTTTTGAATCGTGCTCAACATTAATTTATGTAATTTTAAAAAAAGAGAAATCCTTTTGTCCTTTCAAACAAAAAAGGGTGGGTAGATAATGACATCATTTTCAGTTTAAAGAAAATGTCTGAGGAATGTGTGACTCACTCGACTGGACTGGCTAAATTAGACTGGTGGTTCTTTCACAGTGCTTCAGACAAACACCTACAATAATCATGTAATCAAGTTAATTATTAAAGATACAAATACTTTTGGAAGATGCATTCAAAACTCACTTGTTTCTGATGGGAAAATGATTAAATGTGCAGGAAGCTTCTGTCTTACACTAAAACTATCTTTTGGCTTCATAAGACTTGGAAGATAGCACACTATAGAAAATCTTGTCTTTCATGAAAGAGAGAAAAAGGTGAGAAAGCAAATTACACTGAAAGAGTCTTTTCAGACTTAACCTCAAGAGATAATGTTAGACATTGCTACAACACAATGAACACTGGAAATGTGTCAAACTGGCAACAGGTTTTAGCTAGCCTTGCTGTGTGTGGTTGAGGGTCTATGCACAATGCTAACTTCCCCAGCTATAATAACCACATCACATCTGAGTCATTATTTCCTCTCATTGTCAAAAGAGCCACATACTTCAATGCACATCACAGAGAAGCAATGGAAAAAAGGATCCCATTAATACCAACGTCAGTATGTTCACTAATGGCTATCTACCTTCAATTCCATTGCTAGTGGAGGCTCTATAGTGACACAAATCAATACATGCTGTGTTAATGTGTATTTTATTTTAAAAAGCCGTAAAAGCCATTTATCCCCGTGGACATTATGATTGCCTTGAAATTTGATACTCTCACAAAAAAAACAAAACAGCAAAAACATTGGTTTACACAGGTAAAAAGCGAATCAGAAGCTTTCATCTGTTGTTTACGGAGGTCTGTTGTGGTTTATTTGGTTGTAGACTATATCTGAGGTGCAGTTGTTTTATGGTATTGATTAGAGCCCGACCGATATGGTTTTTTGGGGGGCCGATGTCCCCCGATGTAATAAACTTTATTATTCAAAATGAGTCTGACATCAGTGCACTTAACAGTAAACTTCACTTCACTTATTATAAATAGCCTAACTTAAATAACACAAATAGAAAAAAAAATATATAACTTGAATTAAGAAATTAAACAAGGTAACTGTGTAGATGCAATAAAATCGTCTGCGATTTTTTTGCTTAACTTGTCAGTGAACGACGGCTACGTGTAGTAAATTCTGCTCCATCTGAAAGCACGTGATGACTAACTTAAATAACACAAATAGAAAAAAAAATATATAACTTGAATTAAGAAATTAAACAAGGTAACTGTGTAGGGCAAGCAAGCTACTGCCAAACCAACAGGGGCAGGTTTATGCAGGAAGCACAGATTTTCCAAATGTAAACATCTAAAATAGAGATCGAGCGATATATCGATTTACTGGTATTTTTTCTGATATTTAAGCATTTTACAATAATCGGATATCGGTTTTGTAATATCGGATTCACCGATAAACGCCGCCCTCTTGTGGATGTTGTGAGAATTGCGCGCAGGATCACCACTGCAGCGCATCTGAGGGAAACAAGACAACAACAACGGCATGCACGGGTACTTGATTTACTGTAGTTAGTAAACTTTATTTAACATAACAGCCATTAATGCACAAATGAGATTACATAAGTATTACATAAATGCCTGATTAGGGATATGCCGGTATCAAATTTTCATGTTGCGATTAATTGCTAATGCTTTTATCACGGTATGCGGTATTATCACGGTATTGAAATTTAGTTTAAAAAAGTGCTGTCATAATATAGTATAACAGGTTTAATAACATTTTTCTTATAACAAAAATAACTGAACATTTAGCAATAAAGCAATACAGAAAAATGTATAAAGTCAAAAGTTTTACACAGATTAAAGTGCAAAAGAACTATAAAGACCAATAGGTATCACTTTACAATAAGACCTCATTAGTTAACCTTAGTTAATGCATTAACATTCACAATGAGCAATAGCTACATTTGCTACAGAAATTATTAATCTTTGTTTAAAAAATACAAGTCATAGTTCATGTTAGCTCATTAAATAACACAGTTGCAACTTTAGATTTTAACAACCTGTTATTAAATATTGGAATACCTAAGATTAATGAATGTTCAGAAGAATTTTTCATTGGCAGTTTATGTTAACTAATGAATTAACTAATGTTAACTAATGAAGCCCTAATGTAAAGTGTGACCGAACAATAAAGAATCAAAACACTTTCAAATATATGTACTGACCTGTTTTTTTATTTATTCATCAAAAATAAGACAACTTCCATGAAATTCCACGTTATACAGTAAATTCCGTTTTTATGACTGGATTCCGCGATTCCGTCCATGTTTTCTGCATCGCGGAAATCGTAGGGCCCTACTACTGTAGCAAACAAGTATGATAAGCTCATTGTGAGAGTAAAAGACGGGGACATTGTTGTTTATTTACTTAGCATTGAGTCTCTCCAACTAGGTGACAACGTAGCGTTAAATCACCATTCAACAGACACAAGCCACCACCGCACTGCCCTTTGTGTCAGCACGTTAAAAATAGAACGCGGCATCAGTTTTCTGCATCCAGTGTAGACAACATCACTGATTATAATGGGTTCTATTCTACACCGGACGCGAGCGGAGCGATGTGATGTGACCGATGTGATAAGCATGAGTTCTGGGCCGCGGCGCGGCCGGTATAAACACCAGCACTGACTGAGTGGCCGTGATCAGTTCCGGTGGCCGTAACACAGGCTTTAATGCGCCGCAGACGCGTGCCGTGATGCGCAGATCAGCTCTAGTCTCTAACGTCACTGAATCTGCTGTTAAAAATGAGCCATCCATTCAACATATCATCATGTAAAACTAAGAATTAGAATCATTGTAATGTGACGATCAAATATAGGTGCGGGTGGGTGGCGGGCGGGCGGATAATTTGAAGCAGCGGACTCGGCTGAAGTTTGAGCTCATCCGTGCATCTCTACACTACACTGACCTGGGTCACCAGTAGCAGACAATGGAGCGCGCTCTGCTGGACAAACTAAGTAATTACACCATTCAGAAGCATTTAATCTGCGTTATGTTCTGTTAAAAAATAAAATTTCATATCGGCGGCATATTCGCAGATACGATATATCGGCGACAGGCTCATATCGGCCAATAATAGCGGCTAAATTATATATCGGTTGGGCTCTAGTATTGATTTCCCATCACCATGAGACTTATTAAAAAGGTGACAGCATTTCAGTGGGTAAACAGATGGCAAATGACAGTAAGATGAAACTGCAACAAATACAGCTATACAACCAGAATTCAAAGCCAAAACTATCATTATAACTTCTGAAAAATAGATAACTGAATGTCTATGGGGAGATGAGGCAGGAAGTGCTTATTATATGGCCCCCACACACTCCTCAGGGGGTTTGTTTGAATGGGGTTTTGTTTGCCATCAGACATTCTAGTCAGAGCAAAGACTCGATGTCAGTATTTACTCTGTCACAGAGGTGATGGAAAGTGGACAGGTTTGCTCATAGTTTTCTACTGACTCATTCAAGGCATGGAATGGATGATTGTTTCTTAAAAACCCGTAGATGTTTGCTAAAGTTAACTGTGAAAGTGTGGGTGAAACAACAGATACAATGGAGAAAAGATGTCATTTTAAAGCATTTATCTATAATAAGGCTGTTTCTTCCATTCTAACATTCTATGGGGACAATGACGATAAGAATTTGCTAAAATACACTACACCTTTTGGCAAATGCTCATATATGGCATATGGGCTTCAGCAAGCCGCAAGTGACCTCAGTGCTAGACTGTCAGCTGGATTTGTCACAGACTGAGGCCTCTCTGCTGGAAGTACGACACAGCATTTCAATTTTTCCAAAGCATTGTGCAGTCACAATAGAATGATGGTGTCTACAGCACCAGTTTGTACCTCATTAAACATCTGGTTTACACATTTAACTCTCATAAAAATAAATATAGCTACATTTAGGCCACTTTTTTAAAGCAACAAGATCAAAACATTCACTACATTCCCATAAGGAGATGGCAGACAAATTAATGCATATACTGCTGCCCTGTAGCTCGTAGACATCTCTTTGTTCATGTTGTGGTTACGAGTTGCCATATAAATGTGGACTGTTGAAACAGCATGTAAAATTCAAAGTTTCCTATAATTCAAGTTAGACTCTTTAAAAAAAGCATACAAGACAATAAGTATATAAATGCTAGGCTACATTATAAAATATTTTTAATATCCTTGCTGAAAAAGGTATTGAAAAAAAAAAAAGTCTTACTGACCCCAAAACTTTTGAATGGTAGTGCATATATGTATTTTCCTCTTTATATATTATTTTTTGGTATGTTACTAATGAAGTCTTGCCTCTGGGCTCATAAGCTTGTGACAATAAATGTTTCTTATGATAGATGTGGATTTTTGTTTGGCCATTTCATTTGACTCATTACATCATGAGTCATGACTACTGCATGATGTAACTGCAGCGAAACTGAGAAAAGACAATAAAAAACACTTTACAATCACTCCTGTTTAAAATGAACATTGTCTTGATTGAAAAATGTATGTGATATCATGCGTTTTATGAGAACTACATTACAAGCTAATGGCTCCAGCTTAAAAATGACTGAGCCAAAAAAGGAAGTCTATCTAAATAATGATCTCAGACTGTAGGAACTCTACAAATGTTAATGTAATCTTCATAAATATTCAAGCAGTTAATCAAGCAGCTGAAGTTGTGATCGTTACACTTCCTGCACCCTCAGACGGCCTTATTTGTATTCAGAAGCATCATGATTTCAGATTTTAAAAATGATGCATTCCTACATGCTTTTGATCTGAAATAAAATGACTCTCGTTTTGTAATAAGATCAAGGACATTATCAGCTGTTAAGTGTCAGAAATGTGTCACAATAACATCCATGCTCAAATCAATGCCATTCACTGAATGATTGCATGTGTACTGAAACTCCCGTCAACCTTCCTTGAACAATGCAGTACGTCAATAGTTTCAGTCTTTGTCATTGTATGTGGCTGATTTACCAGCCACAAGAAAAACACACAAAGCACATCAGCAACAGCTCACCCCATGTGACTCAGCAGTCAGACGAAACCAGGATGGCCAGTGAACTCATCAGTGGCACTTCAATTCAAACAAATCAGTCAAGCAAAGCAAACAATTCTGAGAGCAGGTGACCCTGTTATCTATCATACCCACTGATCTCAGGCTAAACACAGTTTCAAGCATATTTCTAATATGATAATACAGTTAAATAAGTGAATGCGTACCTTTCTGTACATGGATGATATCAGGGTAATTGGTAAGGTGGCCTTGGTACAGGGCTAACAAATCCATCAATGGGTCCACATCTTGTTTAGGCTGCTCCACAAAGTAGTCTCCAATAGCTTCGTAGGCTTCCCCCGTGTATGCAATTGCTTGGTTCAAACCGACCGAGTACGACTGCTGGTCCATCTCGAACGCTTGGCTTAGATACTTAAAAGACAGTCCCACTTTCTGATACTCTTTCTTAAACCCAGCTATCTGCTTCCTCGCGAACTCGCTGAGTGTGGCATTGACTTGGATTACGCTGTCATCCATTTTCTTGGTGAAGGCCTTGAATCCGTCAATCCTGCTTTCGACGTCTTGCAGGTCAAGAGGGGCTGCTGGAGTGCTGATGGTGAGGAAGAAGTTGGCACCGACCATCTCGTCCTTCTCGGCTTTCCTCTTCCCTTGCTTCCAAGACTTTTCATCCATGCTGGAGCAGGTGAGGAAGTGCTGGAAAACGTCACACCGGGCTAGTACAGGGTGGCTGGTCATATGATTCATCCACCATATCAATCCTCTTCTCCTTTTCGAAATGAAGTCTTCTTCGAAGCGGCCAGTGGCTTGTTTTTCAGGGATGTGCGGCACTGAAATGACAGGAAATTTCTCCACCAATCTGGCGTAGAGCCAATCGAAATGCTTATATCTTCTGTTGACCTGGCTCTGCGTGTGGGTGGACGTCAGCTTGTAGGAAATGTAACTTTTCATGCCTTTGAATTTGGTCTGCTTGGTGGGGTCATCAATAGTGCAAGTGAACGGGTATGGGTTCTCCTGCCACTCCGGACCGTACTGACCTATCACAACGCAGATTTTATCGCCATCCTTCACAAAGCCGGACGCTTCCCCCAGCACAAACGCCTCACCGCCCGACTTCACGAAAGTGGAGAACCTGTTCAGATTTCTGCTGACCGTTGCTGAACTTTTGGCTTGCTGTGCACCTCTAGGCATGGAGGAGGTGGAGATGCTGTAGCCAGAGGGTCCGTTTCCTTCATAATTCCTATATCCTCCACTAACAACCCCTGGTTCATCAGCTACAGATGAGTGATCATCCCAGTCATCATCCCAGTCATCATCACTGGCTGGAGTCCCTGGATGATGTTGTTGTTGTTGCTGAGGTAGTGCAGGGTAGGCTGTGAAGCTGGAAGCTGGTGCAGTGCTGTAGCTCTCTTGAGTCTGATTTTTGAAGTCAAAACCACCAGTGGGAATGTTGGCATATCGAGAGTTGTTGTTAAAAGATGAGACGGTGTCATTCCTCAATATCTCGACGTAGGACGCAGGCAAGAGCCCTCTATCCCCTCTGCTGTTTGTCCCCTCCAGCCAGCCCTCAATGTCCTGCTCGCTGTGCAGAGTTATAATCTCGTGCTCTTTCACCGATATCTCTCCTGGGTTTTCTGAATTAAATTCATACAGTGCTCTCGCTCGCAAAGCCATATTTCCAAGCTGCGATGAATTTAAAAGCGTATAAGGTTAGCGTATCAGCAAGCTAACTCCAACCCAAACTCACTCACTCGCTCGCTCGCTCCTTGACCTGCAATACTGACAATAACTTGCGCGTCTGCTGCGGGAACCGTGACCCACTATCTCCAGTGTCCTCTTCACACTGGTCATACGATAACCTGAAAGTCAATCAGCTGTCGCGCTTAAAAACCTCAGAGCATGAGCAGAAGTCATTTCTTCATCTGTGGAGTTTACCGTCCAGAGCCCCGTTGCTGTGCGCCCGTCCCACACCGACCGCAGTGTACACTCACTCACCCAGAACAGCGCCGAGCGCAAGCAAGCAGTGCGGATAGTCGAGGGCGGAGCTAAGCAGCACCAGGCAGCACGAATCAAATCTAGCATAGTGAAGAGTGACTGATTCACGAGTATCGGTTCTTTTGAACAGTTCTTTACAATGAACTGTTTTAGTGATTCTTTCGCCATTACGTCATCACCTTGGATATTAAATTCTCCCAATTAAATGGCCTAAAAAGCCACGTGTAGTCATATATTGCTGTTCATTACACTTTCCCTCCATGCGTCCTTGTTCTGTTTAGTGCAGCTATGATTCGGCTCAAAAACATGGAGTCATTTAAATGATTTGCCTTTCATGAAACACCAAATTTTTGCAAGCTTTAAAATGCTATTAAAACCAGCGCTGTTTTGTATGCGAATTGACAACATTGTTGTACAATGAAGTTGTAAACACGTTTCCAGTACGTTTTATTTTGTAACATTTTTTACTACTCAACTATTAATTTACCATCTTAATCCATCAGTCAAATCCTCCATTCACTCCAAATCAGACATTATAAATGGTTAGAAAAAAATAGTTATTTTTGTACCTGATTAATTTTTTTAGGTTGCTAACTGGTTAATACCGTAATTATTTCGTTCCCATGTATTTTTTAAATGAAACCAAATAACGTTACATTTCCCAGTAAACATTCAGTATTACGCCACTTCCTGTTTAATTTACCCGCGCGGGTAACATCTTCAGGTTGAATGTGATGACCGTTGAAATTCTCCAAGAAGGCGATGTTGTGGTAAGTTAAAGTTGCATAATTGATCAAATAATAGTAATCCTTCCTTAATCTTTAATTTTGTCTAAAGTACAAAATGTGGTGAAATGAAATGTTCAGGCAACGCCTGCAGCTGTAACGTTATTTGATTCAAGCGCGACTCTTTCATGTCATTGAACATTTATTTTCATTAGCACAGTGCTCCATTTCTTTTGATCAACACCTTTTAGCAGTTTTATTTCGTAACGTAAAATAATGTTCCTGCTTAAAACTAAAAGAAACGGAAATACATTTTGTTTCTAATCCCTGCTTCAGATGGACTGTCAACTCACTTATTAGGAATTGGTCATAGCCAAAATAGATTCTCCTTGTCGATTCAGGCAGATTCATTTAGTGCGGTTTGTGAATTGCTTCAACCGATTTATTAAAAGATCCGATTCAAAAGAAGAAATAGTTCACGATTCGGACATCATGTCGGCGAATCTCTTTCATATAAGCGATTTTTGAGACAGTTTTTCATCTTCTTTATATATGTGCGATTAAAGTGCAGTATGACACAAGAAACATTAAAACTTCTTTAATTAAAGAATAAGTTTGTTTTCTAACAGTATTATGAGGTCATGCCAGCCGGCATGTTTAGTTTTTGTACTAAACAGGTTTGTCAAACAATTCTTAAACGTACAGTAGCGCTGCATTATGGCATTGGCATGCTGGTAAACGTGCTTGCAGAATGACATAATGAGATGTAATCATAAAGTTTAATCACATTCCTGCAAGGGAACTATTATGTACTTGATGCCGATTTTTTATTACTTTAGGTTATATATAGAAATATGAACAGATAAGAGTCTTTTTTACTTATTAGAAAATTTAATTTTTGCCACTAAACATTATGCAGGCAATCAAGCTGATTGTTAAACATCTGGGGACACCCAAAACAAAGCAAAATTGTCATACAACAGCAAAGAATGTGATTACCGGCTAACTGATCACAACAACAGTGTTCAACTAACATGATGAATGGTGTGAAGTCACTGTGTTTTCCTAATCACATGCTGGCCACCATCGGTCCTTGGTCTCCACCACTAGTATCCCATCATGACACAGCATGGCTTTGAGGTCCCCCGCCTGGAGCTGACGGTCAGGCAGCTGATACTGTCTGGTGAAACTCCGTGACACAAACCCATGCTCGTCCATCCTCACCCCATGCCGACCTCTAATAAGCAGCCACCCTTCAAAGACCTGTATGAGGATGTCTTCTGGTTTAAACTGAGTCACGTCCAGCAGGACTTGAAATAATGGCTCTCCTGAATCCTCGTCCGCACTGTCTGCTTCACCCCCCTCAGTGTCCATTTTAACCGGCAGACATTCAGGACCTGGCAGGGCAAACAGTTGATGATCTTCAGTGCATTCAGTGAGATTCCTGGTTTTGAAGTGCTCCTGGTAGCGCACAGGGCTTGCAATCCAGTGGGAAATAGTGATCCCCTCTCCTGCCATGACACTGGGCGCAGAGGTTCCCTTGGCTTTTTGTGTAGTGAATGTGGAGTAGTGCAATGCCAGTAGGACCAACCAAAGCTATTAAAAGACAGTCCTCTGCTTAGGTTTCTGGGCAAGGGATGGGGCGGACCATTTTTAGAGCAGGCAAAGAGAACTGATATCGTCATATTACTGTGTAGGAAGCTTGTACTTAACAAGCATGACGCATTATATTTTTCAAGTTTTTTTCAATTTTTATACAGCAAGAACACAAAAAACTGATAAAAAGTGACAGCAATGCATTATAATGTTACTAAAAGTATCATAGTTTTGACAAAAATATTAAGCAACACAATGGTTTTCAGCATTATTATAATAATAACAATAATACGTTTCTTGAGCGGCACATCAGCATATTACAATCATTTCTGAAGGATCATGTGATGGCTGCAGAAAATTCAGCTTTGCTGTCACAGGAATACATTGTATTATAAAATATATGAAAATAGTAGACATGGACTTTAAAGGATATTGGTATTATTTTTAAGGAGAAAAGAATATTTAAAGGTTAAAGATATCTGCATATGATTTTGGCATGTTGACAAAGGGTATACCATAGTTTTTCTGTGAACTGTGATATTTTACAAACAGATATGAATGATATATCAATGCTGCCACCTTGTGGATGTTTATTATGAGTACATATTAATATTTAAAGGTTAAAGATATCTGCATATGATTTTGGCATGTTGACAAAGGGTATACCATAGTTTTTGTTCTGTGAACTGTGATAGTTTACAAACAGATATGAATGATATATCAATGCTGCCACCTTGTGGATGTTTATTATGAGTACATATAGATGCTGGACATTTGTTTTGCCATAGTTAATTGGTAACAAAGGGCCACTGAAAATTTCAGACTGGCTGAACACATGAGATACATAGGCCTGAATTACAGTTTGTTTATGTCTTTGGATTTGTATGCTTGTTTGGGAGTGTACACTACTGTTCAAATGTTTGGGGTTGTTTATGAAAGAAGTCTTTTTTTTTTGCTTTATCCAAAGCTCCTTCAGAAACCATTCTAATATGCTGGTATGATAATAAGAAAAAGTTGGAAAAAAAAAAACTTATTCTGATTATTATTTTTGGGGAAACCATGATACTTTTTTCAGGCTTGTTTGAATCCAAAATTCATATGAACAGCGTTTATTTGAAATAGAAATGTTTGTAATGTTACTGTATAAAATGTTTTTATTGCCTCTTTTGATCAGTTGAATAAAATTAATTTATTTATGGTCTGATTCTGGTATAGAGGTCAAATAGATACCATAATTACATTTTTATGTGAATGAAAATACTGAAATCAAATGCATGTTCACATAATGGTGAACATTTGAGACCTTAATAAACTGCTGCATTATTTAGACACACCAGCAGCATGCTGTGATAATGTTATCAGCTTTCAACTTGTACTTTTCTAACATTCTTTCTGAGTTTTTATCTCACCGAGGAATTCATAATTATCACTATTATCGTCCTTATGATCATCAGCACTTCCTTTGTTAATAAAGGGAAGAGAGAACTGTTAACACATTCAACATTATTATATGCTGTAGCTCATCAGAACATATAATGTGATTATTTCAGTCAAGCTTAAGTACATTTCTGACATTGCAAATTTTTTTTACAATTATTGTTCTATATAATTTATTGTGTGTTGGTGTGTAAAAGTAACTAATCCAATTAGCAGTTTTATTTTGCAGTACGAGTCACTGAGCTTATAATCTCTTGAGACTGCGCTCTACTAATGCCCTTTAGTTGTTGCCTTTCTCTTCTCGAGTATTTACCCACCTCTAGCTCTTGTTTATTTATGAATGGGGAATAAACAAACCTGTTCCCTTTTTTCTCCCTCCTTTTATTTGAGGAAGAACCATTGATTCTCTGTCTTCGTATAGTGTCTTTCTGTGTTCCCTCTTCAAAGCCGTCCTCCTCCTGTCCTCATCCAGTTACTCTGGCTCGGCTTGTTTGTTGTCTGGGGTAACGCTGTTGCTGGGGACGATGTCAGAACACATTCAGCTCTCAATAGCCCTGTGTAGGATTGGCTTTTACACGGTAAGCCGAGCAAATGTCTCCATGTTTTGCTGTACATTTTATGCATGCACCAGTTGGTGCCTTTTCTTTGATTTTAGTTATTTCGATGTTCGTCCAAACTTATTTTGGTGGAATTATGTTGTGTAATATGCAACAGGCTACCTGAAGCCACAGGTGTCCATAGTCAACAATATACACAATACGAACACTATAGTAGTTTTCACATGTAGATCTACATGTATGGTTACAGTAGCTGGAGTCATGTTCGACAGCTTTCATGAGCTGGTTGCAGTTAAAAAATGATTAAACTGTGGTGAATGTAAGTGTGTGTTCATCCCCAGGGAGTAGTGTGGCAGGTGTTTTCGGCAGTTAACCCCCAGGTTAACTTTTGTGCTTTTATATTAGAAGTCACAGAGGAACCTTATATGGTAGAAAAAAAAACAAATTCTAATCCTATTGTAAAATGTTTTTTGTTATGACTTGAGGTCTTTCAGCATTTATCTAGTCTTCCAGTTTAAGTTACCTACTACTGAGATGTGCCGTATTGTTCCGTTTTGTTTAACTCGTAGAAAAAAAAGTAACTTCTGTTGGATTATGTCTTTTAAACTTCACGTTATTAACATGAAAGGATGTGGGCACAGGGATATTTATGTGATACCTGGCAGCAGCAATGGTACATGATGATCTGCTTTGGTGAAGATGGTCACACCCTCACATAAATTATGTATATTGTATATAATATTAAATATCCTATCAGTTAGTTTTAATGCCCTACCTAGGGCTGGGCGATATAGCAAAAAAATTGAGCAACGATAAAATGTTTCATATCGTTCGGTATCGATAATTATTGACATTTTTTATAACCTTTTGTAAAACAGAGCAATAGAATTTTTTTTTTTTTTAATTTAACTACTGTATTTTAAAATTTACCCAATTGAGTTATTTATTGAGACAAGCAACAAATATTTTTTTGTTTCAACAGTCAAACACACAATAAAAATTAAACAAATATCTAATTTCTACACCTAATCAAGATCTCCGCATTGAGGTTCTATATTTCTCTAATATTTATATTTTGAATGCATAACACAGCAGTGGCGTATCTCGTGGGCTAGACTAACAAAACATTAAAATGCAACAACGTCATTTACATCATCACCGCATCTCGCGCGCCACTGATGACGCTCCCTGATGCACTCCTAACATTCAAATGCAAATGTTTACTTTAAATTAGACTAGTATTCATTTTTTTTATTCACAATCTCCTCATCACAGGCAGGCACAGCACTCATGTTCATGTTTGTGTGTGCTGTCTGCGTGATGTATAGCACGTGCCTATATCGAACATTTTTATATCGTTATCGTAGAAGGTGTACCGTCGATAAATATCGATACCGTTTTATCGCCCAGGCCTAGCCCTACCGTTCAAAAGTTTTGATTCAGTAATTTTTTTTTTTAAATGTTTTTGAAAAGTCTTTAAAGGGGTCATGAAATAGAGAATCATTTTTGCCACCAACTCCCCAGTTTAAATATGTATTATTCTGTTCTACCCTTCTGAAATGCCTGGATTTGAAATCGGAAGAGTTGTGACGTCACGATTTCCCCTCAACATGCCATTGTTCTGTGTCACCATCATATGTAATCAAGGAGGTGTGTTCTGAACTCATGTAAAAGAAGATATTTTGAAGAATGGTTGTAACCAAACTGTTGCTGGTCCCTCTTGACTTTCATGGTATGGAAAAAATACTATGGAATCAGTGTGGACCCGAAACCGTTTGGTTACCCACATTCTTAAAAATATCTTCTGTTGTGTTCAGCAGAAGAAAAGAAATTCATACAGGTTTATTGTAGATCTTACATTTTCAGGGCATTCGGCACAATAAGAATTTGAAAGCATCAGGTGTGTGGCCCAGTGTGGATGTGGTGTGTGTGTGCTTGTGAGGGTGAAGGTTTTATTGCATCTCATTAGTGTTCTATAGGACCTTTGAGACTGCAATGGAGAGTCATGCCTTCTATTTTAGTCCTGGTCTAAAATTGTGGCACGTGGCAATCGGTTATTAGGCCCCTAAAATCCTGTAACTTCCAGTTTTGCATGTGAATATGTGCGTTTGCACATGCAACTGCATGTGTGTTTGCTCAGTTCTGATGTCAGTCTGACATGTGTTTATTTACACAAAACGTTTAGTGACAGAACTCTACTGCTTATTTTTTTTTCTAGTGTTCATGAGATGGTAAACCTTTGTTCACTGTTATTAGGAGCACAGTTTTCCTGTACAGAATACAAATGAGATGTGTGTTAACTGCCCGTTTGTTCCGTTTCAGGTGGCCTTTGTGCTGATAGTTTGACTGACAGCAACAATGTTTGCATTCATTAGGCTTGCTGAGAAGGCTCTGAGAATGCTTGGCTCAGATTGTTCAAAAACACAAAGTAGTAATTAGACAGTATATTTCCGGTTGGTTATGCCAGTATGTTGATATCAGGAACAGGAATGTTATGAAATGAGCTGCATCAATGCCCAACAACACTAAAAAGGTTAGCACAGTTGGTATTGTCAGGGTTTCAACATCGACTTAAAGGGGCAGTTCACCCAAAAATGAAAATTTCCTCATGATTTACTTGTTATTCCAAACATGTATGATTTTTTTTCTTCTTAAGAAAAACTTAAGAAATGTTGGTAACCAAACAGATTTGGTTGCCATATACTTCTATTGTAATCTAATTTCTCAAAATAATTTCACTTGTGTAAATAATGACATCAGATTTTTGTTTTTGGGGTGAACTATCGCTTGAAATATTTTACAGTTTAATTCTTTGGATGATATTCTTGTAGAATCTGCAAACAGACGTGCATCAAAGAGAGAGTCTTGTAATTTTAATGTTAATATTTACAGCATTGTTAAAGCTTGAATCTGGACTTAATCACAGTATAAACCAATTAAAATAATATAGGCATAATATCAAATGCCAGTACCAGTGTTGCACTGTGAATGATTCAAAATGTGTATAAATGAACCTCAAATACTTCCTGAATGGGAACCACTTGGTGGTGCCATTTCATTAACTATGACCCAAAACAGATTATTTGCTGTCCTGATCATCCTGTAACGTCTACTTTTTATTATGAAGTAAAAGGTCTAAAGCTAAAGTAGTTGAATATAATTATTAATATTTTTAGTCAAATATTTCGGCCCATTTTCCACTCATTTTAAAGTAAATGTTGGCAACTTTTACGAGTGTACTACTACATCGCTGACACACATGGACTAAAAGCCACAAAACAAGCAGGTTTATCATTTTTTTTTCAAAATAACATTCCAGTCTTTCATTGTTCACTAGTGGTCAGTGTATCCGTTTTATCATGTGGACTTTTATTGTGAAGTTTTTTTTTTATTGCTGTTGCTTTGTCGTCTTGTTTCCTGTGTAAATTGCATGCCTTTGTTTTTTCTAATTTCAGCCGTTGTGCGTTCTTGTGTCTTTTCCTCCTTTGACATTAGCCTCTTATGAAAAGGATGCTAGAATGAGATGTGAAGATGAAGAAATCGAAGCAAGACACGTTTATAAGATTCATTGAAGCATCACTTTAATATCCGTTACTGATGACTCTGCGGTTTGCGTAGCTGCACTTAGATGACTAAAGTGTCAATTTCCAGGTCACAGGCTGGCTGAGCAGCAAGGTGACAAGTAAGTGTTTACCATTCCTGGTCCTGGAGCTCCTCTAACACTGCACAGTGTGTATGTGTCCTTTATTTGACACGGTTAGTTAATTCCATGTTCACTCCAGATTGGGGGAGCTCCAGGACTATGTTTGGAAAACACAGAGTTAGAACAATGAGAAGCACCACGTGTTTTGGTCAGACAGCTTGCCTTGGTGTATACACTATAGTTTTAAAAGTGTCAGTTAGATATTACTAAAAATGTGTTACTTTTATTCAGCAAGGAGCTGTTAAATTAATCGAAAGTGACAAATTTGTGTAAAAATTGCACACCTGCAATGATTATTTCTTTGTGAGAGACAAATGAATCAAAGAGGTGTAGAGCCAAACAAGACATTTCTGGATGATTAAAGGGACAGTTCACCCAAAAATGAAAATTTGTGTCAATTTACTCACCGTCATGTTGTTGCAAACCTAAAGGACTTCTTTCTTCTGTTGAAAGTAAAATATAATAATTTGAAGAATTTTGGCAACCAAACAGTTTGAGCCCATTGACTTACATTGTATGAGCGAAAAATCCTTTAATGTTGCACAGAAAGAAGTCACACACATGATGAGAGAATTTATTATCTCTTTAACAGAAAAGATTTCTTTTGTGTGTCAGATCAAAGATTAGGTTAAATTGGCTTTTTATGAGATCTGGGAATATTCTTTCCAGTCCACTTTTGTTGAAGCAGTCCAAATCGGCAAGACTGAATGCCAAACACTTACAAATGTGTTGAATGGTGGATGAGGCAGGATTGGAAAATTCTAGTTCTGACCCATTTAGACCTCCCCAGTTAGCACTCTGTATTATTTCGTACATCAGTGAAGTTTCCCATGTTGAAATGCAGGCACTGCAATGCAGATGTGCCACACTGAGGGGGAAAGTCTTTTAAAAGCTTAAAACTGATGATTGCAACATGATTGTTTTGTACCAGAGACTAAAATTTAAAGTCTTTCAGTATGTCTTTTCAGTGAGTCCAGTTGTTTCTTCAATTCGGCAGATTTTGTATGCCTTGGTCGGTATTTTCCATTTCACTAAGAGTAATTAAGTTTTTATTGAAGATGAATATTCTCTGAAAGGGAAGAGTTTCTCTGGAAATCATGCTTCTGTCTGAAAATCAAGCAAAGTATTATGGGAGTAAATAAGTTAATAATATTTATTTAATAAAATAAACACCTAATATTATTGTTGGATATTATTGTGCCTAATGGCTGTTCTGATTTGCATTATTTCCTGATCCTGTTCCACGGGCTTCTCCCATCACTTCCTGTCTTCTTTCAACCAGCAACGTCACTAAAAGACCAAATTGAAAATACAAGACAATCCAGTACTTATATTTATATTTATATTTAGCTTTAGATTTATTTTAGTTTTTAGTGCCTAAACTTATTTTTGTTTAGTTGCCAATGCAACATTTCTATTTTTAAAGGAGACATCGGATGCCCATTTCCCACAAGTTGGTATGATTCTTTAGGGTCTTCAGGAAAAGTCTATAACATACTTTGGTTAACATTTCTCAATGGCAGTGTAAAACAACACCAATTTTACCTCGTCAAAAACAGATCTGTTCACAGCGACCCATTTCGGTGTATGTCCCTTTAAAATGATAATGAGCTACTGCTCACCCCACCCCTCTTTTCTGGCAATTTCCAAAGATTAATTAAAAAAAAATTAGGCCTAGACTTACTTCTTCTGGAGGTGAAGCTGGATCACGAACAATCTATCCTTTAGGAACAACTTTTTAGCAAAACCTGCTTTGTATTGACCTTCATTTACAAAACAGTCTGGTGTAAAATGATTTGCGCAAACATAAATGCATTTAGGTAGATCGGGGGTGTATTCTCTTCAAGTAATCCACTGCGTCTTCAGTGGCTCAGATGTCGGGAGTAAATGACGGCTGCTATTTTCATTATTACATCCAACAACAGAACACCTCAATCGCTTTGGAGACATTGTTGACTACACCTGATCAGGCATCAAAACAATGACTGTTTCCAGCTTTTAGCTTGTGCTAAAACGGCAGTGTCCGTCAACAGTCGTGGGAGGAGCCTGTGCAAAGTGATGTCACTTTGCCCAGAATCTGTGGACGGCTCGATCAGAAGTGCTTATGATTTGTGGGGATTAAAAAAAAAAAGCACTGGGTGGATTTTTATCATTATAGGGTGGTTGTCTACACATACTGCCAACACACATTTAAGTTGAAACCATGTAATATTGAATTTTGCATTCAATGTCCATTGAAGTGCTTTGAAACACGCAGCATTATTCTATGTGTTGACATAATTTTAACTCAAACAGGAAGACAGGGCGAGACATATCGAGCAGCCCTGCCAACTTTTTTAAATAGCGTTTGTTTATATCACAGCTTGGGTTAGAGCCGTTGGGCTCGGTAAAGTCACATTTAACAGGTTATGACTGCCACAATCACATCCATATTGCTATAAAATATAGCATTCTATATTTTTCTATATTCTATAATATATATAACATTCTATATTCTGGTCTGCGCCAATTCATGCATATGATCCACTCCGTGCTATCATGTGTCTGGAAAGGAGCAGACTGTATGTGCGCTGTGGTGGTTAGCGTGACAACGCAAAATCAGACTTCTTTTGCTCCAATGGAAAACATATTTACACTGTCTGAACCGTTCCCTATCCCCTATATAGTGCACTACTACGTGCCATTCACCGTACAGAAAATACAAATTCTGTGAACAAGTGACCGATTTAAGCTGCAGCTTCAGTGTCTATTTATAGTGTAGGGGGCGGGACGCTTCGGATTCTAGACAGCATTTGATTGGACAGAAAGTTTCATGAGAAGCTGAAGTGCAGGGTGATGTCATCAAAATCATTGATCCATATATTGGCAGAAGTGAGAGACTGCAAGTTTTGAATGCTTATATCTGGTAAATGCGAATTTGTCATTGTTTTAGAGCACACTAGCTTATAGACAATGTTAAGGCTAATGTATTAATATTAAAAAAAATTTCATTCCATTTTGATTTCATGGGGACTTTGTTTTACTCTAATATTTGTTTTATTTCAGCTTTAGTTTAATGAAGGAAGCAGTTTTTAATCATTTTAATTTTAGTTAACAATACCAACATTAAACAGCATCTGAATAGCATCTGTTAATCTGCTTTTAAACACAAACCACATTTACATTTAGTCATTTATTAGACATTTTGTCTTAAGCAACTTGATAATGAGGAACTTCAAATGTCGAAATGGCTTCAGTTCATCTACACTTTGGGCTACACCGCTAATTGCCTCAACAGGATAGTAAAACTCTTTCTGTTTTATTCCCTCATCCCTCCAGCATGAGTATAAACTTGTTTATGTTTGAACCCCTCAGAGTTTTATAATCGGTTGTATGCGTTATAGGTTGGGTTAGGGTTAGGTATGTGTTAATGGTGACCACTAAGTGGCAGAATGACTCTGCTGCTACATGGCCAATCATTCCTTTTCAGGTCAGTGCAGTTCAAAAAGTTATTAAATCAGACTTAATCCTTCCTGAGACATTTATGACTTTCATTTCATTGATTTGAAATCTCCTGTTTGTGCCATGCCTTGAAAACAGCTGTTCCTGTTCTTCATTCAATCTGGAGTGTCTGAATGTGTCTTAATGCTGAGGGAAAGCCATGAGTTCCAGCTTGAGATGGGTAGGCTTGGCAGTGGGGTCCCTGAATCTGGTTTGAGTTTACTATTACCTAAGTGTTGAGATTGTTGTTTTTGAAATGAGGGGTCCAAAAAAATCAAGAAAAATAAAATAACAAACAATGGGGCTCCAGAAACAAATGTGGTGTGCAAACATACACAGGGCTTTTATGATTGGTCTCTCTCTGCGGAGGCTGTGGAATTCTCTGTAGACTTAGTGTGGGTCAACATAAATACAGGACCCTGTTTTTGAGGCCCATGTTCTGATCGGCAGTAATATTAACACTTTTTTTATTTATTTATTTTTTGGTGATCTCTTTAATGTAAAAACAAGATGTGCTATGTGTAATGGTAAGTTTGTTTGTTGTTTTGTTGTGTGGGTCACATACAGTTTATGATTACCCAACAAGTTTATTTAATTATTTAAAAGTATGTTTTTAATATACATTACCTAAAATGATCTGATAAAGACAAGTTTGAGTAACAGTTGATTTGATTTTACTTGATTTTTCCTTGATAATTTTAAGTGGAGTTTAATGAACTCAAAACTACACTGTTTTGTATATAGACCTAAAATACATCAACAATAGAGCAAAACTGTAACTATAAACTTTTTGAATCAAATGAACTTGAAGGAAACTGTTAAGCTGACCCCCTCCTCACCCTGAGGTACTGTCACATATGAACAGATGACAGAGTTTGATTGTTTTGGCAGCTGCTGAAGTTACTTACTGGAGCCTGTCTCTCTTGTTTCTCAGAAAATAATTTAAAGTTGAGCCTGGTTTAACAATTTAGTTATGATGTTTATGGTTCCCTTGAAACTTGTGAGTGTGACATTCTCTGGTCTTGCCGTTCCTTTTCTGATTCTGTGTCTTTTCTGTGTATACATACATACATACATACATACATACCAGTGGTGTTCCGTCCATATAAGCTGCGAATGCTCCGCATACCCAGGCCATTTGAGAGAATAAGTTCACGGGATAATTCATATAAACATGATTATAAGTTGATCCCTTGTCATTTGAAATTTAACTTAAAGCTTAAAGAGTTAAGAATAAGTACGTAAAATTATTTTTTTTCTTTGCCAAACGGCAGTAATTTTCTGTAAATCTACGTCAGTTATGGTTGCTTCCAGCCGAGCGGATTCTCTGCAGCTTTCTCGCCTCCGCTCTGTTGCTATGACTCGTCAGGATTATAGCGTGTTCTTAGTGATTTGCTGGTCTGCGGCAGATTTAATGCGCGAGGTAAGCTGTTCGCGAAGCGCTCGCCCAAGCGGAAAAATGCGCTGTTGCTGCCAGATCTCGATTGCCGAAAATTACTTTGTGTTTGATGCAAAACCAACTCGACTAAAT
>NW_015635305.1:733519-743080 GCF_001515625.1 Sinocyclocheilus rhinocerous
GGGGTCCAAAAAAAATCAAGAAAAATAAAATAACAAACAATGGGGCTCCAGAAACAAATGTGGTGTGCAAACATACACAGGGCTTTTATGATTGGTCTCTCTCTGCGGAGGCTGTGGAATTCTCTGTAGACTTAGTGTGGGTCAACATAAATACAGGACCCTGTTTTTGAGGCCCATGTTCTGATCGGCAGTAATATTAACACTTTTTTTATTTATTTATTTTTTGGTGATCTCTTTAATGTAAAAACAAGATGTGCTATGTGTAATGGTAAGTTTGTTTGTTGTTTTGTTGTGTGGGTCACATAAAGTTTATGATTACCCAACAAGTTTATTTAATTATTTAAAAGTATGTTTTTAATATACATTACCTAAAATGATCTGATAAAGACAAGTTTGAGTAACAGTTGATTTGATTTTACTTGATTTTTCCTTGATAATTTTAAGTGGAGTTTAATGAACTCAAAACTACACTGTTTTGTATATAGACCTAAAATACATCAACAATAGAGCAAAACTGTAACTATAAACTTTTTGAATCAAATGAACTTGAAGGAAACTGTTAAGCTGACCCCCTCCTCACCCTGAGGTACTGTCACATATGAACAGATGACAGAGTTTGATTGTTTTGGCAGCTGCTGAAGTTACTTACTGGAGCCTGTCTCTCTTGTTTCTCAGAAAATAATTTAAAGTTGAGCCTGGTTTAACAATTTAGTTATGATGTTTATGGTTCCCTTGAAACTTGTGAGTGTGACATTCTCTGGTCTTGCCGTTCCTTTTCTGATTCTGTGTCTTTTCTGTGTATACATACATACATACATACATACATACCAGTGGTGTTCCGTCCATATAAGCTGCGAATGCTCCGCATACCCAGGCCATTTGAGAGAATAAGTTCACGGGATAATTCATATAAACATGATTATAAGTTGATCCCTTGTCATTTGAAATTTAACTTAAAGCTTAAAGAGTTAAGAATAAGTACGTAAAATTATTTTTTTTCTTTGCCAAACGGCAGTAATTTTCTGTAAATCTACGTCAGTTATGGATAACTTATATTTTTGGTCATATGTTGAAGATATGCGTTATTGTCAACGTTATTGCCTAAGCAGTAAATAAAAAATGTTTACAAAAACTTACAAAAAATTTTAATAATAACAAACATAATATTGTTTTCCGTATATGCTTGTGTCGCTTAAAGTTGAAGTCCTTCTCTGATTTTATTATTGTTTGCAAGGTTGCAACGTTGCTTTGCAATATTTTAAATACTTTTGGGTATTTTGCAAGGTCTGTTATTGGAGTGTCACCCGGTTGGGAGTTTCACTCAGCATACCCGGTTTAAAAAAGTCACCGCTTGCCACTGATATATATATATATATATATTAGGGGTGGAACAGTTCAACTTACTTCACGGTTCGGTATGTATCACGGTTTTAGAGTCACGGTTTCGGTACGGTTCGGTATGTGCTATGTTTAGGGAAAAACTATACTGTCAAATAAAAATAAAGAAAATAAGAATAATCTATCTAACTACAAGCAACAGCACAAATAAATACAATCGAGTATACAAATAAAATAAACAGTGATTTTCAGTTTTTTTTAAGGTAGGTCTAACATTAGTTTTTAGGTACAGAAATTGAATAAAGTAATCAAATGTATAATAGCATTGCATATTTTACTGTATAAATTAAAGATTAATCTTTATTAAAGTTACAAAAGCTATTCAATCAAGAGCAGTGAGTGATTTCCTTGTTGTTGCTGTATGATTAATAATAAGAATGTGCTGTCACTTTAAGAGAATGCACTGATACAGTGCCCTTATACAGTACGTTCTGCTGGCTATGTCTGCTATAGGATACTTACCAAGACGGGCATTTTGACAATAATTTTTGTGTGAATTTGTCCATTCAAACACTATACTTCAAAGAGAGTTTAATATTTGTGCGTGTTCTGAGGCGCGTGTTTGCGCGCTTCAGATGAGCGCACGCACAAATCTTCTCACTGCGCGCGAGCTCGCATCTTCTCTTAAATGTTTAAACTGGCAAGGCTTAATAAATGAGTTTAGTTTAAACACAGATATCGACGTGTGATGTTCAGGTCTCACCTGTGCACGCGCGCTATCAGCACGATGACGGAATAAGTGACTGCTCATATTCCAGCATACAGCATTCGCATTGAACAAGAGTGAATGGTTTGTCCACTTTTTTTTTTCTGAATGCGCATCCATCAACAGAAACAAACATTAGCCGAACCCTATTTGTTTTACATCTTGTTTTATGTATTTATGTATTTATAACAATACATACTACAGATGAGTTTTCAGATTTAAATTGAACCGCGGTCCCAGTGTGTGCCGAACCGTGTGTGGAGAGCCGTACGGTTCGATTTTTTACAGAGAACCGTTCCACCCCTAATATATATATTAGGGCTGAACGATTTTGACATAATACTGATGAAAAAGAACGGGTTGAATGTTGAACACTTTCGTTACCATATAACTATAAACTATGATAAAAGTTCATCAGCATGCATTGATTGATCAAATGTTGTAGCAAAAAAAAAATTGCGACCAAATGATGTGCTCGTGCGACCAACTGAGAAAGTTAGTCGCAAAAGATGACTGATATATCTGTTTAATTAAAATTTACTCCAAATATATGAACTTACCTGTTTTAAATACTTTATATTTAACGTTTTCATTTGTCCAATATTTAGTGTTAAACTGTTGGTCTTTAAAATAAATCTACTTTTGATTTTCACCGTTGACTGATTTTGCAGACCTTTTAGACTGATAACTTCCGTGCTCTGATGCGGCAAACTTGTCACAGGACGTGCGGTCCTAATAGCGATGTATGACTGTTGTATCCGAATATATATGAACTAGCTGTTTTAAACATTTTTGTATTTAACATGTTAGTTTATCAGTATGTATGAAAGTATATTATTTAGATTCGTGGTGCTTCCACAGGCTCCCTCTCTCTCTCTCGCCGCGCACGGTTTAAAACACCAAATAGTTATGAAATAGCCTATGACAAGTACAGGGAGTCTCTCTCTTGCCCCAACCCACCCACGCATGATAATATCGTCTATCAGCGATCTCACGGACTGGAAATGACCATATCGCCCAACACTACCACAGACGATATCTCTGTCTGTGGCTTAATATAAGGGCATCAGCCACAGACGATATCTCTGACTATCGTCGATACACAATACTATCGTATATCGGCACTACACTAACACAGTGCAGGGAAACCTGATTTCAAACTTTAAATTGAATTCATTTTAACTAAGTAAACGGCAATAAAATAAGAACAAAAACTTAATTATAAACAATATAGTACAAATAAATAGATAGAATAAAGATACAAATGTTTTCTTTAAAAAATAAGTTTTTCAGGTAGGCCTAGGTTGGACAGTACTATTCAGGTACAGAAATTGTACAGAAATTATATTTAGCAGGCTAATCAAATGTAAAATAACTAGGGGTGCTCCGATTGATCGGCTACCGATCACTATCGGCCGATAATCGCTTTGGGATGATTGATCGGCGGTCTCTAAAAAGGCTGATCTCAAAAAACCAATCTCAAGCTGATGACGCGCCTGCTGTGAGAGGTTTGGATGCAGCGGCACCGTCTCAATCTCTGTCCGGTGCAGGTAAAATAATTATAATGCTGAAGGTGAGGTACAATTCATATTTCTTCATTAAATAACGTATAAAGTAATTTTAAAACGTTCTGTGAGACATAATTTCACAAACAGCGTGAGTGAATCACCGCGCACGCTCTCTCTTTCCCTCTCAAAGTGCACAAATGGCTTCAAATCACATCGCGTCTGCACTAGGGGATTTAGGGGAAGTCGTGGCCTAATGGTTAGAGAGTCGGACTCGTACCACCTTCAATACCACGACAAACCCCCAACTGCTCCCCGGGCGCCGCAGCATAAATGGCTGCCCACTGCTCCGGGTGTGTGTTTACGGTGTGTGTGTGTGTTCACTGCTGTGTGTGTGCACTTTGGATGGGTTAAATGCAGAGCACTAATTCCAAGTATGGGTCACCATACTTTTTTGTTTGTTGTTGTTGTTATTCATGTTGTATGCTGTTCTTTGTTGTTGTTTTTTTTCCTTCTCTTTTTTTAAATTTTTTTTTATTTTATATGGACCTTTTTGAGTCTGAAATAAAGATATTATCATCATACTTGGCCACATGTCACGTCACTCACTCACTCACTCACTATAAGCGAGCTGCACGCTGTACAGTTCACACAGGAATTGTCACTTGCACAATCGAGGCAGTGTCGTATCGTCACTGAAGTTTATAAATTGCATTTCTTTTTAATTCTTGCCAGTGTTTAACCATTCAGCGCTCCTGGAGACCGTGCGCTCATGCACTCTCGAAGCGCACATGTAACACCAGGTTTGCATTACTCCGTTTGCAGTGCGTATGCAGTGCAAATTTTTCCGCGCTCATGTTAACGTTAGCGTTCACACTGCACACGGTTGCGGTCCGGCAGTGCGTTCCAGGAGCGGTGCGTCTGCAGCAGTGCAGAGATCGTTTCCTCTGCACGCACTGAATTACAATGACAGGGCATTGTTTGTGTTAAATATGAACATGGATTGACACTAAAATATAGTAGCCTAATTACACCATAAATGCATATAAATAAAGACTACTGTGTTTCCCAGTCAATACATAGGCTATGGCTTTTTTGCTAGGTTTAAAGGAAAAGAGCACTTTTAGATAAAAAAAAGGCAATAATAGATGACACTCATGGAGGTAGGAAAACAAAGTTCTTTATGAACCGCAGGATTGCTTGTAATAAAGATTTAATTGCAAAAGAAAAGGCATTAGAGCTGACTGTTCCTGTCAATGGTAAGTTTTAATGTTTGTGATAACGTAAGAAAGGTAGTTTAGATGTTTTGCCACTTGCTTGAGCAACGTAATATATAAATCTAGAAGTAAATGCAAAAGTAACAAGCATTGAATAATGTGTTGCTTATTTATTGTGTTTAAACACATCTATGAAATATTGTATAACTGTACTGTGTAAAAAAGAATCACAATGCTGATAAAGCATTTTAAGTAACAATGTTTGGATTTGAAATCAAAATAATGGATAAATGTTGTGTTTATGGTAAACAGCCACGGATCAGTAGTGGACTCCTGTGTGAAAGCACAGTCCGTGCTGCTTCTGCACTGCTCACGTACCGCACATGGACTGCATACGCACTGCAAACGCACTGTGAACCTGGCGTAAAAGGCCACCTCACATATAGCTCACGAAATAAGGCTTGTGCTGTATGTAAGCTATTGTGCAACAATTGCACGATTGTCAAAACAAAAATAAAAAAATAAAAAATCAAACATTTAGGTGAGATAAATATATATTTTTGAAAAAGGTCTAAAAAATGTTTTGTCACTATAAATAATTCTACATGATAAAAAAGAAAGCTTTAAAAAGATCGGTATCGGTGATCGTATCGGCAGATACTGCTTTCTGTGATCGGTGATCGGCCTCAAAAATCCTGATCGGAGCACCCCTAAAAATAACAGTAGATTCTTCACTGTGTAGTTACAAAAGATAATCTGTCTTTTTTGTTTGATTAATATTTGGCTAAGAACACAGGTAGTCACATTTACTGCCCTTGAAAAGTTAATTTCTTTCAAAAAAAGAAAGAAAAAAATTACTGGCCCCAGATTTTGAACTGTAGTGTATATTGTAGGGTTGGGCCGATAGACGATGCCATCGTCCATCGCCGATGGCTGATAGACATCACGATGTGGAAAGAAAATGAAGTGCATACGGAACTCCTAAAAGGAATAAATACGAGATAGGAGGAAAATACATATTTGAATAATTTCTCTCGCAGTTATATCATGGGTAATTATACTGTATATAAATTGCGGGAAAGTTAGCCGCTATTATGCCTGGCATTGAAACTGCTTTTGAATGCACGATCGCTTTTTAGTTTCACTTTCGAGATTCGCGATCGCACGTACTATGGAGCGGCAGTACTTACCACACATTTGACAAGATTAGATGTTTGTCAGTGGTGCTGAGGATCTGCAAATCATTCGCCATCGTCCTCAGTCATCTCTCCTTACTCTGCTTATGTGGTAAGTTTGTAAGATTTCGGTTTTAAATAAATGTTCTTTTTTATAATTTTTATTCATCAAAGAATCCTGAAAAAAAAATCACTGTCACCTCACACACACAAAATTAAAAATAAAAATAAGCAGCATAGCTGTTTCAGTTTTTTTTCTGTATTTTTGATCTCATTATAGTGCAGCCTTTATGATTATAAGAAACTTCTTTAAAAAAACATTCAAAATCTTACTGATCCCAAACATTTGACAGCAGTGTATATTAGGCTGCTGTGACTGCCATTTTAAGAGCTAATGCACAGACCGTAATTACAGTACGTGAAAGACAGACATGTTGACATGATGTATTTGGCCATTTAAGTGCAGTAAGCCACAAAAACCAAGAGGCAGCTTTATGTGTGTGTGCTTTGGATGTGAGTGCATGAGTACTGTTTTTCTCTCGCAAGAGTCTTTTTGGGCTTGAATAGTTTAAAATCACTTGAATGCTTAAATTGGCAAGACTTAAAAACATGTGCAAATGATGTGCACAGCTTAAAGTGCATATGCAAAGTGGTGATGTGAAGCCATTTTTGCATTGTATCACGCTGTTTGTTAAATTCTCACAGAAAGTTTTCATAGTACTGATTTATGTACTTTAAGATATCAAACCATTTTAAGCAGATTCAGATGGAAATTATAAACCCACTTTAGTGGAAGCAAAAAGAATAAGTGATGGTCATTAAATCTGGGTAGCAGTTTGACAGACAAACTCTGACAGTTGATGAGAAAATAAAGGTGACTGTCAGAACTGTCCCTGTGAATTCTCATTAGCTTTGGCCTTTGAAACAAGCACAGACATCTGTCTGCTGGTGAGGCCTGTCGTTACCATCACTGAAACAATGACAAAATTGGTTGTCATGCATTTTTGCCTAATTGTCTATTTTGGTTCCCTAGATGAGTTCAGGCCATCATCTCTCTAGAGGACGGTGGGGAGGGGACTTATAGTGGGCATTCAGCTGCACCCAGCAAGTCTTCCGGAGGGTCTTTGATGGAAAAAGGCTGTTTGGGGCTTAGAAGCCACAATGGCTGCCATTATAGATCCCCCCCGCGCTTAAGAGTCAATGTGGCATTTGGAAAGAGTTGGAAATAAGCACGCCGAGTAGGAGTTGTGTTAAGGGGGGGATGTATGTTAAAAATCCCAGGAGTACAGTGTTTGGGCTGTTTTTTTTGTGGGATGGCAATGAAGGGTGAAGGGATCTAGCCAGAACCTGTTAGCGCATGAAGGGGTTATGGCCATTTGCATAATTAACTGTTGATGCAAACTCCTCTTAATGAAGGCCCATTCAAGTCGCCGACCCCTGCACAAAGAAGTCCATGGGAATGAGCATGCTCGTGTGTCGCAGAGGTTAAAATATTAGGCCTGAAACTGTCAGGGACTTTTGATTTGCTTTTAAACTTTTGTAAATGTTGTAAAAGAAGTGGATGTTCTATCGCAGGTTGCGGTGCTACAGGAAGGCTGCAGACCAACCTTTGGCCAGATGTGAGTTTGCCGCTTTGCTGGAATAACAACCTTTTATTTGCACTAGATTTACACTGAAATCAAATCCCTTTTTCTTTTGAAGCTAATTTGAAGATGGATATGGGTATTGCGTTTTAATATTCAAGATAATGTGTTCCTAGAGGCTCGAATATTTTCTTTCTTATTTTTCATTCAAATTCTGGGTCATCTGAGGAGAGACTGGGAAGGATTTGGCTTGCTGAACAATAGCATGACTTCAAATAGGCCGTCCCTGAACAACACTGAACATTACACAATACAGAAACTTTTTTTCTCAGAGTACACAAGAGTTTATTTAACACTGTTGATCTTTTATGGAGCCATTTATTAGTATGTTGGTGAAATGAATAACAGAAAAGGCTAGGAATTTGTATATTTATAACCACAATAGTAATAATGTCAATAAATACCACTGCTAATTAGGGCTGTGCGATTTGGGGAAAATATCTAATTGCGATTTTTTTTTTCACAGATATTGTGATTTGATTTGTGATTTTAAATTTGCAAAGTCAAGCTTCAGCTCAATATTGTCAATAATGTGCAGCACAGTATGAGTATCATTACCCTGCTGAAAAACACAATAGAAACCATCACAGAAATTCTTATAGTTTCCATTAAACCATTACAAAATTCCTTTTTGTTTTGGGCATTATTCCAATAGGAATTACTGTTGTTCTATTGGTTGCCATCTGCCAGATTACAGCCCACCAATAGAATCCATCAAATAGACACCATTATAGTTTACATTAAAACCAAACAAATTCCCATTATAACCCTGAAATCCATAAAAAATTTTTATTGTGTTTTGGGAGGGGTTCTATGGTTTTTTTCTTCAGCAGGCAAGATTATAATGGTATAACTACTTTTACAGAATTAACTTAATTACTGAATTTCACAGAAAATATTTGTTTATTTTTTATAAATAAAGAACTGTATTTCTTAAGTCAATTATTAAAGTATTACATATGTTACATAGGCTGATTTATTCATTTTAAGTATTTGGGATTTTAAGAACAAGTGGAAAATGTGCTGAATGTTTCATTTCATCCAAGTGAAATTAGCAAGCAGTTAGACTGAATTTACATTCGTTTTAAACGCGGAGCCAGGCGCGAGTCGACACAGGTTGCGCCAAGCCTCATCCATACTGCCAGATGCGCTCGTGAAGACTTGCGGTGCGGAGCCGGGTGCGAGTATAAACGAGCGATTTTAAATTTGCAAAGTCAAGCTTCAGCTCAATATTGTCAATAATGTGCAGCACAGTATGAGTATCATTACCCTGCTGAAAAACACAATAGAAACCATCACAGAAATTCTTATAGTTTCCATTAAACCATTACAAAATTCCTTTTTGTTTTGGGCATTATTCCAATAGGAATTACTGTTGTTCTATTGGTTGCCATCTGCCAGATTACATCCCACCAATAGAATCCATCAAATAGACACCGTTATAGTTTGCATTAAAACCAATATAATTCCCATTATAACCCTGAAATCCATTACATTTTCTATTGTGTTTTGGGAGGGGTTCTATTTTTTTTTTTTCAGCAGGCAAGATTATAATGGTATAACTACTTTTACAGAATTAACTTAGCCTAATTACTGAATTTCACAGGAAAGATTTGTTTTTTTTATGGTGGCCGTTTACGCAGTTGGCTAGAGCAGTGCTGATTGGGGAGAACGGATGTGCGCTCACTCTATTTGTTAGTAAGACGGCCACTCAAGGCTGGCAGTCATGCATATTAGGGATGGAACGATTACCGGTTTCACGATAAATCACGATAAAATGCCCTGACAGTTAGTATTATCGTTTAAAATTGAATTATCATCAAAACCGTATTTGATTATTGCGATTTTGAAAACTCGCGGTAAATCCTGTCCAGCCAGCATCAGTCTGACGCAGAAGCAGCATGCAATGTGGTTGTT
>NW_015635305.1:743090-748615 GCF_001515625.1 Sinocyclocheilus rhinocerous
TGTGTATATATATATATATATATATTTATACAGTATGTATGTGTGTGTATATATATATATATATATATATATATATAAGTGATTTATTATTATTATTATTAGAGCTTCATGTTAATGTTAATTTAATTTTTATGCTAAAAAAAGTGCATATAGCTGCTAATTGTATTTGTTTGTTGATTTTCAAATATAAAACTTATTGAAATGTTTTCAGTGTGTGTATCAGTTCTTTTTGAACATGTTCATCTAATTTTAACAAAACCGTGATAATATTGATAATCGTGATAACTTTAGTCACTATAACCGTGATATGAAATTTTCATACCGTTACATCCCTAATGCATATGCTGTGGAACAGAGTAATATCGCGTCCACTTCGCAAGCTTTGCGATTAGCAAATCGCAGCGTCTCAAATCGCGATTGCTATTCGGTTTCGATTAATCGCACAGCCCTACTGCTAATACATTTATTTTGTTGTAATTGTTTTGGAAATGATGTGATCTGATAAGTACACAGTCAGAAAAAAATAGGCAAAAATGGTACCTTTAGGGGTACAGTAGCTTGACTCTTTGGCAGTATCCTCAATGGTACACTTGCTGAATATTTTGAGATTGAGTAAATTATCACATCATTTTAATTTTTGGATGAACTATTCTTCTAATCTCTATCTTAAAAGGTATATAGTCCCTTTTAAAGGGGTCTACTATCTTTTTTTGTCAAATTATTTTGTACTGTTCTCTAAGGTCCACTTATAATGTTATCAAGAAAAAAAAAATCATAATTTAGAAGTAATAGGTAATTTTTTTGTCTTGATTTGATTTCCCTCATCAGAACTGTCTGTTTGATTAGGTGTGACAGATTGTAGAAGTAAATGCCCACTGATATGATTGGCTAACAACAGTTGTGTATGTTTGACAGCCTAGATGTACGCTGCTGTGATTTAGGTTAAAAACACATAAATACTCGGTACATATCAAATGATCTATAATAACAGACAAAGCAATAATGACTAAATAAAAAAACAGTTACTCACGCTTGTGTGTTGTGACATTACTGTCTGAATCAATATAGTCGGCACAGCATCGCCTTTTAGTTTCAATCTTTCTGAAAATTCAGCGTCGAATTGTTCCTTTTTTGTAAACGAACCCACGGTAAAATGTATTGAACAAAGGATCAAGTTCTTACTGATGCGGTCTGGAAATTCATAAAAAATAAAGTTCATCCACTTTTTTTAATGTTGGGATCAGAAGGAAGGCAATGAAAAGACTGTGTTTTTCCACAACTTGGCACTGCTCAGCGTCTTGTCTTTGGAGCCATCTTTATTATTTGGTTTGTGCTTAGGCCTGTGTTTGTCTCGCTCGTTATTTACACTACATGCATGAATTGGTGGGCGTGGCTAAACAGACAGTGATGTAGATCTTCTGCAGAGATGGTGTTTAGCCACACTATTACATCATAAAGTGGCACATTCCACAACCTGTCGTTTTGGCAGATTGGCTTCAATATAAGCTGATTTTAGACTAACGAGAAAGTTTTGAGTTCTGAAACTTACAGGACGTTTTTATAGTACAATGACCTCTTATATGTCAGAAGATAAAGGGAATTTTGATTTCTCAGTTCATGACCCCTTTAAAATTAGAGCAAATTAGAGGGTGAGACGGTGAGGATTTTGGAAAAGAAACCATAAATATTAAATTCGTGACCAACTGGCACAACAGAACACAAAGCTGCGTATGGCTTTAAATGTATTGAACAGCATGAATGCAAAAGCATGGTCACGATGTAACATTTACTTGCTAACCAATTATTTCTCTTATAAACAAAGCTTTGTACCTCACTTGTGTCATAATACTCACATAAAAAATGTTTCATGTGAGCAGCAGTGCGTTATGCAGTAGCACGGCCGGTAGAAGCGGTTCTCTGACCGCGCAGCACAGCCCCATGCGCCGCAGTTACGCTTGGGATCATTTTATTTTAAATGCCAATAATGCCAATTGCAAACATTGCGATTGAGTTTTAAAATATAACAACGAGCACCATGAAACCATTTAAAGAGGTGTGTTCAGCGGGCTCCGTGACGGAATATGAAACAGCCAACAAAGTAAAATCATCCCAAAAGTAACTACGGCACGCTCTCTTAATTTTATCAAATGATCATAATCACATCTATTAATTTTACAATCCTGCTACTAGCCTTTATTTAGACGAAATTATCGAAAATTGACATCCCTATTACTGATGTTAGGCCCTATGTGATCACACTTAGACCTCGACCAGGACCTTTTTTGACAGTGTAAAAGGAAATTATATGTTTGTAATCTGACAAAGGTAAACCAAAATAAGGTAAGAGGATGTTTCTACTAGAGATGCACCGATTGCAATTTTCTTGGGCGATTCCGATTTCTGATTTTTTTGTAAGTGTTACCTGGCGACACCGATTTTTGCCGATTGCGATTTTCTTTCTAAAAACTATAATTGACAGCATACACAAACAAAAATCTATACTTTTTTTAAAATGCAAAAAAAATAAAATTATTTACATAATAAAAAATTATTAAACATTACAAAACATTACAAAGTTACAGATGTTCTCTCACTTGAACAACTCTCCAAATAAAGTGGTCTGTGACTAGAAAAGAGGTAGAAATAACAATTAACTGAAAATGAGTTGCTGTATATAACAAAACAGATGTCATTTCCCACTGTTTCTTAAATTGTCATTTTTTCACTAACCTTATTAAATGTGTAATAATAAGAAACTGTAGAGCTGTTACCATTCAAATCAGTATCAACAAACTCCATCTTCCACTGCAGGAAACACAGAAGCTGCATCTGAAGTGGCATTAGATGCATTTACACAGAAGCTGAGGTGCCATAAATGCATTTACACTGCAAAATTTCGAATGCATAAAGAATTTTATAAGATTAATGATTTAAATATTTTTTAAACATACAAATAAGAAATGTTGGGAAAAATTTAATGATAGTTTTAAATATGAAACCAAACCATTAGGTGGCGGCAAATGACTGTTTGAATGAGTGAGTCATTTAGTCCTTCAACAGATTTGTTCAAACGGCTGTTTCATTCAGAAACGAGGCAAGTGACTACTGTCTTTATGAGCGGTTTACTGAATCATTGACTCACTTGATTCGTTCAAAAACGTGGATTCGTTCAGTAACGAAACACCGTTGTGTTGCTTGGAGACACAAAAAACAGTTCTGCTGTGGCTTTGGTTGGAACTATATTCGTCAGCGAAATTGAGCAAAAACAGTCAATATTGTGTCTAAAATGTAAGTCAATTAATTGTAACTACTTGTTTATTGAACTACTATTGTATAAAAGCACATTGCAATCGTGTTGAAACATTGGTCGTACAAAGTTGCGTACCTAAATCATATATTATAATTGTTTTTTTACTATGGCAGTATGCATCTATTAGTTTCTGTGTGTGCTGTTGTGCTCATTTGTTTTGTTTTCTGCACGAGTCTCTCTCACACACTCACTCAGGCTGCGCAAGCCTCATCTGGCACGACATAAATACATTATCAGTCGTCGTAAGTGTGACGTCAAAACAGACCGGCTCGGAATCGGCAGACGGAAAATCAGCTAATTCCGGTCCCTGGCCGGTCGATCAGTACATCTCTAGTTTCTAATCTTCATTTATCAGTTTGATTCCTAAAGCCCACTTGGATTTGCAGTATGAATGTAAATTTAGGTTTGTGTCAATGCAAAGAGAGACACAGAATGTCCCGTTTAGTGACAGACTGAACACCGTTACTGCACTGTAAATGCAGCTATTTTTATTTATGACATAACTTTTTCATTACTTGTTGTTTGTTTATTGTCACGATTGGCTCCGTTTTTGTCATAACTAAGCATGTTATATGCTTGTTGTTTGTATACATTCCATAAATGACAATTCCAGTGGCCCATGAGCTGAAATTGGCACAAGGGATGGTCTCTATGTAGAAATCAAAGCAACCATATCCTGCCAGACAGACTTTAAATTGTAAAGGGTCTTGAGACCATTCTGTCATGTCAACCTAATTCTCCAATACCTCACAATGTATAAAACAGATTTATTGTTCAGTGAGTCCCCATCGTTTTGTCTCTGGGGCCTAGAGGTGCTTATTAGGGAGGAGTTTGCTGGTTTGATGCAAATGCATTTATGGAGGAATTTTCCCACACTCGCCAGAGCCCATTGATTTGTTTCTATTAAAAATTGAGCACATCTCAGATAAATAGATGCTTTTTGAAAATGTCAGATTACTGATGTTAGAACGGGCAAGTACCCTCCTCCACAGCCCTGTTTTAGGGGTACCCCCCAGCCCCCTTTGGCCCTCACACATTAGTTGCAGCACATTCAAAAGGGGGCCCTCTGGCTTTGATCCTCTAGATCAGTGAGGAAAACGTCTTTTTGCTTACATTGTGTGGTGGAAACCAAAGTTTTCGCCGCTTTATGCAAATACGGCCGAGCTAATCACCCTTCCCAATTACTAAATTTATATACCCAAATGCATCCTAAATGCCCTCTCTGTTCTGCTCCCATTGCTCTTGTTGGGAAGGTCCAACTGTGCATGAATGTGACCTTGGGTTGTATAGAACATGAAAACATTTATCTGAACCGCCTATTTCCCCTTAATGTACATTTCTGATATACTTATAAAATTTTTGTTTTTTCTTTGATAAACTTCAAATTGATAAGTGTTTACTTTTTCAGTTGGTCAGGATGAAATGTTGAAGCTCCTGTCTCTTTATTTTAAACATATTTTTAACTTTTGCTTGCAAAATATATTTTTCTGACTGTACAGAAATATGAAGTCTCATTAAGCTTTTAGCACAAGCCTTTGATTCAAACATTTGATGTTGATGACAGTTGACGTCACTCATTTTTATAATAAATTGATCTTGATATATTTCTTAGTTGTGATGTAGATCAGGGGTCTCCAACCTTTTTCATCACAGACTGGTTATGTTGTGAAAATATTCTTGAGGACCGGCTGGTGGAGGGTGGGGTGTGTATATTTATAATATGATTTTTTTGGTTAAGCAAGAAAAAATATTTTATATCATTGTAAATTTGCTTTCCATTTATTACATAAAGTACAGTGAATGAGGATGCACCGAAATGAAAATTCTGGATGTACTTGGCCGAAAACTGAAACCTAAAATGCTTTGTAATAATTGTTTTATTAAATAATATAAAATAATTTTGTAAGACTTTTTAATTTAACTCAATAATTTTAATGATACTGAATTTAAAAACATACAAGCCAAGAAAATAATCATACTTTTATTGAAAGTAAAACAATAAAATTGGGAAAAAATATATTAAATAAAAAAGAAAATATATTAATATTAAATATCAGTATATTATTTTTATACAGTTCTGTGCAACAGAATCACATAACTGTTTTTTTTTTTTTTTTTTTTTTTTTAATTTTCCAAATAATTTAGAGTTAAACGGGTGAGTTTTACCGTTTTCGAATCCATTCAGCCGATCTCCGGGTCTGGCGGTAGCACTTTT
>NW_015635305.1:748814-749003 GCF_001515625.1 Sinocyclocheilus rhinocerous
CCTTTTTTTTTAAATTATCCAAATAATGCACAGTCCTAAAAAGCTATTATTATCAGAGCATGTGAGCGTCACGAGACGGTAGTGTCATTTTAAAGGGATAGTTCACCCAAAAATGAAAATTCCGTCATTAATTACTCTTCATCATGTTGTTTCAAACCCGTAAGACCTTCGTTCATCTTCGGGACACAA
>NW_015635305.1:749101-750706 GCF_001515625.1 Sinocyclocheilus rhinocerous
ATACGAGAATACTTTTTGTGCGCAAAAGAAAAAAAATATACATTATTCAACAATTTGTCTCCTCCGCATCAGCCTGGTGCCATTTTGGAGAATATCCGCTGGACGTAAACAGCTTGTGCTGTTCTGGGAACATTTCAGTTGCGTTGCTGGAGAATACTTTTTGTGCGCAAAAGAAAAAAAATATACATTATTCAACAATTTGTCTCCTCCGCATCAGCCTGGTGCCATTTTGGAGAATATCTGCTGGACGTAAACAACGTATGCTGTTTTGTGTCAGCTGCGTCACGCCGGATCTGCTTCCTACGTTGTTGTGATTTGATCTTAACGGAAACAGCGTATCTGTGTGCCGCAGCTGACACAGAACAGCATACGTTGTTTACGTCCAGCGGATATTCTCCAAAATGGCACCAGGGTGATGCGGAGGAGACGAATTGTTAAATAAAGTCGTTATTTTTTTTCTTTTGCGCACAAAAAGTATTCTCGTAGCTTCGTATAATTGCAGATGAACCACTGATGTCACATGGATTATTTTACGCTATTGCAAACATGAACAAGTAAACTACATAGAAATTTCCTGTCAGTGCGATATTTGAGCGAACTTTGCTTTTGCGGTGAGCATGAGTGCTACACGAGTGGAGCATTCGCATTAGCTACCCCTCCACATGTCATCTTTCGACGTAACCTACGCTCACTCTCACCCTCCCGGCTATGTGCTATGGTTTCATCTTCGCTTCCTTCCCCTAAACTGTTAGCATCTTTTGATGCTAACAGTGCTACTGTTACTTTCTGCTCCACTCTTACATCTTGTTTAGACTAGTGGTCGACCGATATATCGCCAAGGCCGATATATTAGCCGATATTTGGCATTTTTCAAATATCGGCATCGGTTGATAACTTTTTCTGTTTGGGCGATGCGTTCGAGGCGGGACTTTTATTTTGACTGCGCTGAGAGCGGCAGTGCCTGAGTACACACAGTGCTCACATTCTCCCTCTTGTTTTCCGTCATAATTAACAGATAGAAGTTTGTCTAATAATCCGATAGAACTGTTAAACAAAGAAATTAAAATGTATCCAAAAGTATTATAACGATTGCTTTTATATTATTAGTAATAGAAAGGCAAACATTATAATACTTTCTTGTTTGCTGTCAGCATTCAGCAAATACGCATTTACTTAATTTAAACAAATCTTTGAATGGCTAATGAAACTTTAATTTCACAAACCTTGCAAACTTAGTCGAATCTAGTTGAGATCTTGTGAAGTGTGCATGTGACCTGCATGATCGCGTGTTCTCTGCGTGACTTTCGGTCCGTGCAATTGAATGCTTTAAACATAAAATTTGTGATTTCAAATTATGCTGCGCTTTATCCATTTGCCCACTGTCATATTCATGTCATTTTCACTGTGTGCTGTATGTAAAATGAGTGTTACCTTGGCTTTATTTGAAAAAATATGATTCCCAAATCCCAATGCACACAAACTTCCCAGAATACTGAGAGCTCTGTTGGTTACAGTTTACTTCCTTTTTAATTATATTTTTATTAAATATTTATTTATTTGTCAAAAATACTTTGTCATCTAAAGTATAAGTATGTTTATTTAACA
>NW_015635305.1:751200-751606 GCF_001515625.1 Sinocyclocheilus rhinocerous
CGCCCTGATGCTCACCTAACATTCAAATGCAAATGTTTATTTTAAATTCAACTAATATTATTATTTTTTATTCACAATCTCCTCATCACAGGCAGGCACAGCACTCATTTCAGCATGTGTTCGTGTTTGTGTGTGCTGTCTGCGTCACTCATAGCACGTGCCTATATCGTGCACTATATCGAAACATTTTTTATATCGTTACCGAAGAAGGTGTACTGTCGATATATATAGATACCGTTTTATCGCCCAGGCCTGACTCATTCACATCCTTCTCTTCACTCTCACTCAAGTCTCCAAATTCATCCTTTCTAATCATCCTACTACTTGTCCGCTTGATCCTATTCCATCTCATCTCCTTCAAGCCATTTCTCCTGTAGTTGTACCTGCACTCACTCACATCATTAAC
>NW_015635305.1:751723-751951 GCF_001515625.1 Sinocyclocheilus rhinocerous
ATATTGAAATAAAAAAGTGCTGTCATAATACAGTATAACAGGTTTAATAACATTTTTCTCATAACAAAAATAACAAAAATATTAAATGCAATAAAGCAATACAGAAAAATGTATAAAGTTAAAAGTTTTACACAGATTAAAGTGCAAAAGAACTATAAAGACCAATAGGTATCACTTTACAATAAGACCTCATTAGTTAACCTTAGTTAATGCATTAACATTCACAAT
>NW_015635305.1:754016-768389 GCF_001515625.1 Sinocyclocheilus rhinocerous
ACGGACTTTTAAATTAAATGTTCCCTCCTGGTGGAATGACCTGCCCAACTCAATCCGAGCAGCTGAATCCTTTGCCATCTTCAAGAATCGGCTAAAAACACATCTCTTCCATCTTTATTTGACCCTCTAACTCTATCACTCTCTATTCTAATTCTATTCTTTAAAAAAAAACTTGTCCCTTTTAGACTTGCACTCTATTCATTTGCTGCTTGTTTTCTTTAAAAAAAAAAAAAAACACTTGCTTTCTATTCTTTTTCTATTCTATCTGTTTTCTTTTTCTTTTTTTATATTATTTAAAAAACACTTGCTATGTGTACTGCATTAAGCTAACTGAGACTTGTTATAGCACTTGTATATCATTGCTCTTTTGTTGATTTTGATTGCTTCCATTGTCCTCATTTGTTAGTCGCTTTGGATAAAAGCGTCTGCTAAATGACTAAATGTAAATGAGCTGTGAGCAACTCAACAGAACGCACATAGAGCAGAATATTGAGCAGAGCGTCATACCGCGCAGTGACGATGGCTAGAGAGAGAATGAAACCTGCGTGCTTATATCCCAAGTATTTTGACATATGTGTCTGTTCAAATGGAAGGAGATGTGAAAGAGGAATCAACCTAGTATTCACACGCTGTTTGAAACACATCTATGTGCACGCTTTAGGTGTGTTGCTACGTGTACTGCGCGTGAGTAACGAATCGAGTTTTCGCTTGTTCTTGCGCTGGAATGGTTAAAAATCGTTTGAATGTGTAAATTGGAGAATTAATATGTGATTCACGTGTGCTGAACGTATCACGGATCAACTGCGACCCCTAATATATCTATATGTGACAGCTCAGAACAATCATTAATTTATTTATTAAACATTTAATTTAAACACGAAATTGTCAAATTGCTACTGCATAGCAATCACATACAACAAACGGAAATACAGAATAAATAGAACAATTATTAACGCACAATAAATAACAGTGTCATATCAATACACATTTTTCCCAGAACATTATTGCGACCCAGTAGCAACTCTTCCACGGCCCGGTACTGGGTCGTGACCTGGTTGGGGACCTCTGATGTGGATTACAGGGATAGTTCACTTAAATGAAAATTCTGGCATTCACTCACCCTCATGTTTATTCAAACCTGTATGAATTTCTTCTGTGTAACCCTTTTTTTAGGATACATTTTTAAGAATGTACAGGTCATTTTTGTTGTGATTTTCTTATTTCATTTCCAGTGAATAGAACTTGAAGCTTCAGAAAGTACCCAAAAGAACTATAAACAATGCAATTCCATTAATGTATTTCTGATTTCATACAATCATTTGAAGTCATATGACAACTTTGTGTAATGATTACACCCCAATTTTTGTTGTTATTCACTGATAATCCTCCCCTCCAGTGAACTGTTAACCCTTGTGACCATGACACTGAAGTTGAACCTCAATAATTAGATCAGTTTGATTCATGAACAAAGGATTCACACTTGTTTTATAAAACAGAGATTCAGATTCTTTGAAAAGACTCCAAAAATCCTGATTCTCAATGCACCAAGGAGAGCCTAAATTTAGTTATTTTTTCCTCTTCGTAATGCACAAGTCATATGGACCGCTTTTTATACACAAAAGTCTCTTTCAAACCAAGCAGATTTCCCAGCTTTCAGACAACATTCCCCATCACAATTGCAAGGGCCCACTTTGATCAGTGTGTGAACTGTGCCGCTTGCCGCTTATTGCTATATCCAGATGGTCCCGGTGGGGGAACAAAACGTTCCCCTTGCCATAGGATCTCTCAGTAGGCCGTCTAGACCAGCCTGAGCCCAGACAGATACAGCCTCCCATCAAATTAGCGTTTGTCAGATTTATGGTAATGGTCCGCAACAGCCTTCCCGTCGGTGACATCAAGATTTACAGCTGCGCACCCCCCCCCATTCCTTTCTGGGGGTTTGTCACCTCCCCACACATTGGCCTTATGCAGACATAGGGGGCTACAACCCAAAGAAATGGCCCAGTAAAAAACAGCTTTCTGGTGAAGCTGAGCCACCCAAGGTAGGTCAGAACAATGGCTGCACAGGGTTTGATAATCCCCTATGATGAGGCTGAAGTGTGGTGCATGTGGAGCGCAGCTAGGGGGGACTGTCGTGGGCCGTGACAGTAGAGACTACCGCTCCATTGTCTGATGGTTTCTCCTGTTTTGGATAAAGGGCCACGGGGGCTAAGTTGAGGGGTTGAAGGGGAACTGAAGACGCCCATGTATGTAGGTTACTGGGGTTCTTTCATGTGGCCAACCACAAGTAACCTGATATCAGCAAGAGGATCACCTACTGGGAAATATTTTGCCCGTCCTCAGTCCAAATGTTTTCCACGGCTGTTTTTAACCTCTCTTGGAAGGCTTGTGTTAGGAACGGGTTTGACATTACTGATGGGATGTTTATTAGAGAAATAATTCGCAATCATCCAGCTCCATATTCTTATAAATCCAGCTGGTTGGGGTGATTATGTAACACAAATTTACTGTATTATGTTCTTTCTTTTCAAATATGTAATTGTTTAGGAACATTATGTTTTTAGTACAAAATTTGTGATGTAAGAAATGCACTTTAAGCAGAAAAAAATTCTGATTTTTGTCAGAGCATTTAAAATGGAAGGAATGTTGTTGTTTTTTTGTTTTTTTGACTAGAGTAAATTGATCTGGACACTGTGGACTCACAGTTACGCAGTTTCTTGAAGCATGCATGGTTTCAATGTGTACAGTTTACCATTATGAAAACATTGAGAAAGCGTCGCCACATCCTTAACCCTTCATGTTGGCAAGATGTGCAATTCATAACAACATTAATGACATAAAATATGGTCAGTTTGTGATGGGTAACAGCAGGGCTTGTCAGGGACAAGTACATACAGTGATAGCTAGGGGGAGTTGTAGCCCTGCATAGTGAACATTGGTAAAGTGGCTCTTGAAGTGTGGAGGATCTTCACTGGCACAGATTGCAGGTACAAAAATACACATTGTCAGGCTAACATGCTGCAAAGTAGTACAGAAGACCATGTCAACAAAAATTATGAATTCTTATTCTACTCAGAAAAATGTGCAAAACATTATACATTATTGGGGGCAGCAGCTTGGAGCAGCAGTCTCTGGAGCTTTACCCTTAAAGGGACAACTTTGTACCATGTCTACCCCTAAAAGGTTTATATGTATGCACTCCTAAGTACTACTACTATGCATCTTGTATGGATAAATGAGGTACTAAGTTGTCCCAGTGACAGGCTTGTGTACCCCTAAAGATACCAGCTTACCAATTTTGCGCATTCTTTTTTTTTGGAAGTTGGGGAATATATGTGCGCAAAGATTTGAGGAAAGAAAGTGTTAAACTCAAATGCTTCATTAGGGTTTTTTTCAATGTAGCGCAACTTTCAGGAAGTATGAAAGTTAACTGTTTTCATACTTTGGATACACCACATTCTGTAATATGGGAAACATTTTGTCTGTTTTTATTTTAAGTAGCGTAGTGAAATTGAAACTCATTGAGCTTCAAAAGTAGTTTCTTTCCAGATTTACACAACACACACTGCAGTAACCAGCCTGTGGTTGGTATGGCGACAGCAAGGTATGGTGTGGGCACAACAGTCTCGCTGGCATTTATTTTTCACCTCCCTCCATATGTGGCATGCCACTATACTGGCACAAACTCCCGCTCCATCACAGTCCGTATAACCGCTCCCCCCGGCCCTACGCTTGCCAACCCACCGTAAGCCACAAACATCAACATGAAGAGAAAAAAAGATGAATGAAGGTAAACCCCCCTCCAATCACCCCAGACTGCCATGGACTCTCACTATGAGCTGGAGTGTAGTCAGAGCCGTGTTATGACTGGTGTGTTTTACACTGCAGCTCCATCTGGACATCCATATAAAGCACTGTCAATTCAAAGGTCACCTCTGAGCCCTGCAGACAAGTGTTGCTAGCGGGTGTCTGGGCAGGCAAGGGTCGCCGGCTGGGATGATAGTGAGGTCTGTTTGGGAATGCCAGGCTCAGACTGGTCTGCCTGGGTCTGTGTCTGCGTCTGGTGTCGCTCCCGACCGCCCTCCCCCACTCGCAAGCTCATTGGCCCTTACTGTAGTCTGTTTTGGACACAATAAAAACAAACCTCACTGACCCCAAAACGCCCTGGAAAGGCATCAATGTTGTAATTACTGCAGTAAAAGGTACTGATGTTGGAATAACTAGATTATGTGAATGTTTAAAAAATATTTCTGCATGCTGAAGTCTGGGAGACCCCAAGACCCTTGTAATGACTTCTTTACATTCTTTCAGATTCATACTTTTTAATGATCTTATGAGAATTGATTATAAACTAAATTTTAACCTGGTAATTCCTTCATAAAATGTTACATTAATTGTGTTTGTGGTCTAAATATGAATCAGGAATAAATGCAATAGGCTAAATGCTAAGATTTTCTTTTTGGTTTACATATTGTGGTAGTACATCCTGCCAGTTGTTTAGTCAAAAACATGTAAAATGTGAAGGGAATAATAAGAAAATTTTATATATACATAAAAACCATCAGGGTCTCTTATATGGAATTCCTTTATCAAGTAAAATGTAAAAGTGGTAATTGTGACAGTTTAAAAATATACAGTTGCAATTACGAGAAGTAGAGTAGCAATTATGAGAAAATCAATTCTGAGATACATTCACCATTACGAGAAATAGTTATTTTTGAGAGAGAAAGTCAAAATTACTAGTTGTCACAATAATATGATATAGCAGCAGTAACGAAAAACAGATAGCTTTGAGATATAAAATCACAATTACAAGATAGCGGTAAAAACAAGAAATAAAATCAGTAAACAAGTCATTCTCCAGATGTCATGAGGGTTGTGCTGTTGGTATTGCTTTTTAGTTGCCAAGTTATTACACATCATGCTATATTGCATTTAGCACATTTTGCATAATAAGGCTGCTTTTAGATGGTGAAATATGATGTCCTGAAGTGAATGTGGACCTGCGCTAATTTTACGGCAATATTTTCCACTCTGCAGTGCTATTTTTGTCAGATGTTGTTCATTATGGACTTGTTTCGGCATGACCTGGAGCTGTTTGGCGCTTTGCTGTGATTGATTACAGTGAGGCATTTTTTTATATTTGTTGGTCATTGCTGGCACAATTTTGGCTAATAATTTTCCAATGTGCTGTTATATCTAGTGTAGGTTACTTCCACACCCTGAATTAATAGCAAGATGGAATACGCTGATCAGGCAAAGAAGGGCTTACTTCAGCGTGCCATCTATTGAATGCAGAAGATGATCTATGTCTTCACTTCCAGAGACACACCCTCCCGATCAGTGAAAGATGAACCTGATGCATGTGGCTTTGGAAAGGAGATTCATGTTGGCTCAGGTTTGTGCTGAATTCAGAACCTCAGCCCAAATTACATTCTCCATTCACCGCAAAAGATGTGAGGCATTACTGCTGGTAGTACTAGTTACTGACATCCTCACCATTAACAAACAAGTCAGATGGATTTCATTCAGTGCAGAACTCACAATGATAGGAAATGTGAAACTTGTGCGGTCTACATTTGTACTGTAGTCGATAGCTTTATGATACCGATAAGCAGATAATTATTTTCATGTATACTGACACTGCTAAAAGCCTGATATTGAAATTCAATATTCTGTTTTGTCTAAATAAAATTGTTAATTGCTACAAGTGAATTAGAACATTATAATGTACAGTCTTAAAAAAATAACAGTATGAGGCTAAGTAAATAACAGAATTGTCATTTCTTTTTTGAGGTGCAGGAATGCAGAAATCCTTTGAGGTGCCAAACAGTGTCACTGTCAAAGCCATGGCGATGGGCGATGCACAGAGGTGCAGGTGGGGCAAACAGGATGGCATCACTGCCTGACGCTTCAATGGCAGACGTCTGCTCCGTCTCCACACTCTCAGGGCAAATGAGTGAAATGTGAGCCCTGTCTGTCTGTGTGGTGCTTCCCTTGCTCTCGCCCCCTCATTTATTGGCTCTAAAAATACAAAGCTGTCATTTAAAATAGAGCAGACAAGTGAGCAACGGCTGGCCATTGCCCCCCCCCAACCAATAGTATCTCCATACAATATGTGTCTGTAAGAATTAAGCATTTGGCCAATAACCCCGCAGAGCGATCTCTGTTGTCACTGCTGTTCACTCTGCTCCAGAGCGGCAGAGTGCAGAGCGTGTTACTTTTCTCATGATGGAAGTCAGAAGACTGTTTTTCTTTATTGCAGGGAGCAGACAGGGTCCCCTTCACTCAGCCGAGGGGTCTATTCAGGAGAAGTTGGCAGGCGGGGAGTTGTTTTTGCAGTGGCGTATTGTTCTGTGTTGCTTCCATAAGGGCTGAAGATTCAATATTGTGGTAATGCTGAGTGGATTTGGCCCAGCTGTGTTCTCCTGTCTGCCATGCTGGATTCTAGTGCTGTCGTATCTTTGTTTTGGTGCCAGGGCCTGGATCTCAGCCAGACCGTTTAATTACATCAGCCGTTTGATGTCTTGACATCTTTTTTTAAATAGAAAGCTGGGTGGGATAAGGGGGCCTGAGAGTTTTTTGTGTGTAGCTTTTAGCAAAACATTTCATCTGAAAATGTGCTGCTGCCGTGTCACAGCTGCTGTCAGTCTGGAATATTTATACCTTCAAACATCTTCATTTTCATAAAAAGCAGTTCATCAGCTTTTACAACTGCCCCAACATCAGTGAGGTAATGTCTCGAGGCTCTCGAACAATTAAAACGCGTCCAATATGACGCGAGCCAAAAGAATCAATCAAGAGTGAGCATTTCTTGACATATAGAAACCCGTTTTGTTAGCAGTGTCTCCGTTTCAACCTGCCTCACTGGCATGAGAAAAATCCTGACCAAACAGTTGTTTGAAATGGCACTTCTCGGACACCTGGGAAATCCTTCATTTTGCTCTCCTGCAGCAATATGGGGCGCTGAAGTGTGTGGCCCTGTGCTCCTGTGGGAGCCCTGATGGGCCGTGGGGTCAAAGCTCCAGGATGTGCCTTCAGCAACTGATGTAAATTTATCATCCTATCTGAGCACTGAAAGTGAAGGTGGGGTGAATAGGGTAAATTCATCAGCCTCTTACAGAACCAGATGTCCAGGTTGCTGTGTGACAAAGCAGAAGCATGTGCGGCCGAACAGCTACGTAGGACGGCCTCTGTGGCTGTTCCTATGAAGGGCCTGTGAAAGCCATTTAGGCTTTTAGTGATGGAAGAACACCAGAGCAAATGACACATTTGTTTGCCTACAAGCCTTTGCCGTCCCTATTAGGATTCAGGAAGAATTACATAATACATGAGTGAGCTGTAATGTTAGAAGATGGGCCTCTGAGGCAGATTTTAGATGTTTGACCAACAACACTTCTGCTGTGACAAACTCATACACCAAAATATGTATATTTTTTCAGATATTTTTAAGTATATTCCAGAATATCCCAAAATTGCCAAAAATATAGCTTTTATAGATTATAAAAGTAAATTTACATAAATCTGTTTTCTGATCATTTTGATTATAAGTTATATTTCCTCATTTTTCTTTTATATACTTCCAATCCAAATACATTTAGATTGTCCCAAATACATTTTAAATGTATTTTAAGATTGGACATGTATTTTAGTGCCACTTGAATTACAATATGAAGTGCAGTATTTTGTGATTTATGTTTAAAGGAAATCTATTTCAATACAAATATATTTACTTAATCCACACTGTTTACAAAATATATTCAGCATATATGTAAAATATATTTGGTCGGATATAATTTTGCCTAATGGGAATGCATAAAATGTACATTCACATTCCAAGTGAACATTCTTCTGACGTAATATTTGTCTATTTTAGAAACAAACTGCTCTTTATATAGAGACCACGGCGTGTATGTTTCCATGTGAAATTAAATAATCCAGAGGTGAAGGGCAGAATCAAGCTCTGCCTGGCCCAGACTAGTTCTGTCCTGCTAATAAAAGATATCTCTTTTTAGTTCTGTATACTGATCTCTCCACACCGGCTTAAACCATCCCATTCACGGTTCACACTGCATTTGCCTTCTAATGTCTCCCAGCAGGCCTCCAGTCAAAGACAGTGATTCATAAAGTGACAGGTCTGTCTGCTGCCATGAGGACACAAGCTCTCAGAATCCTGCCTCTCTCTCTTTTCCACACCCTCCCCCCTAAACAGACACAGACTGGGTTAGACTGTCTGGTAACAGTCTATTTTACATGTTAGGGCAAGCAAATCCCCTAATATCAAGCAATAGGAAAGGATGTCTCAGCCACATTAGTGCAGGAGAGGCAGTAAATAAATCATCTTGTTTGTTTAGATGCACAAACTCAAACCAGTTATGCTTAATAACCTTCATACAACCTGTAAGGGCTTGTAAACACCATAAACATTATTATTTTATCAGGTAAAGGTCATCAATAATTTAAGCAAAACTCAATTGGCTATCTGAGCTTTTTGTCCGTTACCCCAATTTTGCTCCATATGTAAACACCTTTTCCACTATTCTAGTGGCTTATTCAGTGTGATCCCCAGATGATTTAGAATTTTTTAAAATTTTATTCAATTCTCGTATTTCATCTCAAGCATGTTTTTCACTGATACTGTTGTCTCCTTGTTAAACAAGTATACACTCACTTTTGAAACAGCAGAATTGTTCATTGAGGTGGAAATGACTTGATAACTGGTACAGTTAAAAGTTTGATTGATGTTGATGTTATTTTTACACAAAATATATATATATTGTTTTCACATTTTATATTTAAAGATTGAAAGTAAGGGTAAGCTACAAGAGTAAAACAATTTTCACAAAAAAATAATAAAAAAAAAAGCAGCAAAAGTTTCCAACAACGTTTTAATGTGATCTTCATATAACAAAACAGTTTTAATAAAAATGCACTCTGGGACATAAAAGTGGCCAAAGTTGAAGGAACACTCGTAAACGCGGTCACTGAGAAAGCAGCTGTGTGGTGAATTTCGTGTCCCATTTTGTCAATGAAGTCATTTCATTGTGAGTTCAGGAGTTCTCCTCCATATGTGTTGCTTTCAGATCACCACATTAGTTTATCGGCATCAGCCAGATGTCTTTCTTTGGAACTTCATTAGCATTTGTCAGCTCATGCTCCTCAGTTTATTTTCAGACTGTCTCCTTTGGCAAACATACGCTTAAATTGTTCATTTTAGCCTTATCAGCATGTAAGTGAAAAGTGAACCACTCATAGTCACTAACCATGTTTGTCTTTTCTGTGTTTTTTAAAAATTATTATTAGTGTCTCCAGAAGTTGTGCTGTAAGGCCCCTCCTCCACCTAGACCGGAGTATGATGTTATGTGCATTGGACTGAGCGGTGCCGGCAAGACCAGTCTGCTATCTCGCTTGTGCAATGAGATCAGTGATGGCACGGTACCAACCACAGGTAATATAACATTTCTCCGCAGCTTTATACTGCAGCATTTTTTCAACCAGCAAGACATGCTTTTTAATGGGACAAAAATGAGAAACAAATCACATATTTAGCCCTGACTCCTAAAAAGACTTAATCAAAGCATTTACAAGTAATAAAAACCCCAGCTCCCGTTTCGCAAACAAATGTGACAAGTCATTCCAACAAATCGACTTAGCACACTATTTTTGCAGTGCGTTTGCCTAAACCGCCACACTTGTACTCGGTACATATATCATATCTCCGGCACTACACTTTCCCAGCGCTCTGGAACGTCTGCAAAATCTCTTCATTGTCACCATGTGCTTTTCAGCCTCTCCGAGTACTGAAAGCTGTTTAACGTTATTGCTGCAGGTTACCTCAGAGCCTCCTTTTAAACACTACGCTACTTTACCAAAGAAAGAGTGCACTTGCGGTTGAGGTCCTTGGGCATATATGTCTTTTTTGAGAACATCTGGGTTTTGTCACACAGACTTTCTTCCTTGTGACAAGAGTGTTGATTTAATTAAAGCTCTTGGTGACAGGCTGGTGTATTCATGATTATCTTCACCTCTCAAGATGGACGACATCACTTCTGTTTTTACTAACAACACAAATGGTTCTTTTCACAAGAGAAGACACAATTGTGTCAGGCTTTCTTCGGCACATCTCAACAATCGGAGTGTGATGTATACAGCATGCTAGACAATACACAAACCCGGAATGTGCATCCAATGATGATCGACCTTTGTCTTTGGTGCGAACACCTGTCTTGAGCTGTCTAGTGAAGCAGTAATTACAAAAGCGAAGTGTTATTTGGCAGCCTGTTGTGGAAATATGGTTAGATTAAGTTGACAGAGTCACTAGTCTGCAAAAACAGGCCTAGATGGAGCTTCTCACCTGCTCATGACATATTTACTCTCACCTGTGGAGCATTTGATGAAACTTGCCTTATGAACATGAAGCTTTGAATTAATGTGGGCTTCGAAGGTTCAGTCACACATTTTTTTTCAGTTGTGTTAATCAGTACCAAATGGCTGCCCTGTTTGCCTCTGCACGCATTGGTGAGACACTAAACACAAAAAACGATCACTTTGACATGACATCTGTTGTGTTAATGTCAGTCAGAAACCTCATGCCCATTGCCCAAGCATAGACTGTAAAAAAACATGGACGTAGTGTAGGGCTGTGCGATATGGACAAAAAAAACCTATCGCGATTTCTTTGATCAATATTGCGATTGCGATTTTAATCCGTTCATCAATACTGTGCCAGCCTGGAGTTATACGGTATTCTTCCTTTGTTTTACTGTCCATTAAAGTCTGCCGCATTTAAATTACGGTGTGACTTGTGTACTTTCATACGTACATCTCTTGCCACTTCATTAGACAAACAAATTAGATAGATCGCGATCTAACAAACTGTTCCATATAACAAAGCACTGTAAACAAGCAATGACCAGATAACTTGGCAATAATAATTAATTATAAATAATTGTTAAAGGTTTTTTTATTTTCCTTTTTATAATGCAGATTATTCACTCCGTGCCAGCTGTCAGTCTAGGGCTGCCCACTACTGCACGTGTGAGGACTCAAATGCCGTGACAGTGTATCACACATAAAATCAATAACTGTTCGCAATTAAATCCTTTTCCTACCTTTTCTTGTAACTCGATAAAATCCATTGCAATAAACGCCATCGGAGATGTTTAATTCACAATCATTCTGAGCATTATTCCTGCTGCCGTTCACATCAATCCACAAGTCGTTCTTATAGGTTAAGCTATTTTAATTCAGTTTGATGTAAAAACAATAGGCTAAGTATGTCTTGCATCCTTTAATGTTAGCGAACATTGCAAATAAATTGGTTGCAAAACGGTATCCACTCACGTTTAACTTTTTGTCTGGTTGATATGGTCAGAAAAAAAAATTTAATAATTTTTTTCTCGCAATTGCGAGTTTGTATCTCGCAATTCTGACTTTTTTTTCTCATATAAAAACTTATAAAGTCTTTATAAAGTCTTATAAAGTACAGTTCTGAGGAGAAAAAATATTTTTCTTAGAATTGCGAGCTTATAACTCAGAATTCTGACTTAACTCGCAATTGCGAGTTTGTCACACAATTCTGACTTAATTTCTCAGAATTGCCAGTTTATATCTCGCAATTCTGACTTAATTTCTCAGGATGTAAAGTCTAAATTGCGAGAAAAAAAGTCAGAATTGTGAGATAAATAGTCGCAATTACCTTTTTAATTTTGTATTCAGTGGCGGAAACAGGCTTCCATAGAAACCACTCAAATACATGTCTAGATTTAGTCCCATGTCATTATTAATGCAACCTCATATCATTTGAAACTTAGATTCTTGGATTTTTTTTCTTTTTGCTATAAAGTAATATAATTCATAAGTTTATGAAATTTAACATGAGCGTTTTCTTCCACAGGTTTCAGCATCAAGGCAGTGCCATTCGAAAATGTGATACTGAATGTGAAGGAACTAGGAGGTACTGTAATAAGAACAGACTTTGATTCATCATCTCTTCTCCAAGCACTAGAGAGAAGACTGTTGCCATGCTAATCCAGTTGTCTCTGGGACAGATCTCTTAGTTTAGCTACCTGAACTCTAAGAAGAGGCGCTTACCTCAGTGTCTCGTACTTCCAAGTAAAACCACAGCTGCACAGAGGGTTTAAAGAGTAAGCCATTACAACTCAGTCAGGTTTAGTAGGCGTTTGCTAAGCAAATAATTATTGTCTCTTTTGGCAGAAGGGCTTTCAAACAGGGAAAGCCGGGAAATAAGTTGATGCCTGTGACAGCCACACAGTCTGCAGTTTTCTGTTTGTGGCATTCATAGAATAAACAAATGTGGTTTGACCAACTAGCATATTTTGTGGTGTCACACTGCAAAATAATCCTATTCTTGTTCAGTGTTTTGTCTAGTTTTATTAAAATATCAAAAAATATGTTGAATTGTTTAAGTTTTATTTCTTTATTTTTAGCACTTTGTTTTTTTTCTTTGTTTTTTTTAAGCATAAACCCCACAAAATTATATATTCATACTTTAAAAAAGAAGAAGAAAATATGCTGGGAGTAAAAAAATTAATTTTGAAAAAGTTAGTTCAAGGTACATTGACAAAAAAAGTTTTCAAGTTATCATGAAATGGAAATTCCCTCTGTCTATCCTGTCTATTGATCTTATTGTGAACTCTTTTTTTCTGACCTCGTAATTTTTAATCCGTTTCAGAAATTTTCTCAAATCATAAGCAACTTAAGCCCAAACTTGCATTCATCTGCCTCCATTATTAAGTGCAACACCCACATTTAAACATCCAGTCAACAACCAGTGAGCAGAACTGCAGAACTTTTTATTTTGTTAATAATCTGTTACACTCAAATGTACATCACAGTACAGAAGAAAAGATCTGTTGCTTCTTCCATTTCATCGTTTTTGTTGTTGTTGTTGTTGTTGAATTTCTTGCTGAACAGGCCATTTAATCTTTTTTCCAAGTATGAAACATTTAAATCAAAGAATGGTCAGAAAATATATTTTAAGGTATCTTTATTTATTGGAAATACTCATTTTATTAAATGCACAATACAGCATATTCTTCTGTCAGAATTACATAGCTTGTCTTGTCTGCATTTGCATTTTTTTTAAACAAGAGAAGAATACTCAATAAGAAAATTATGTATAGTATAGTTGCAGAAGGTGGCTTAATTTAGGGTGTTTCACTCTTTCACCTCGTTAGAAGACCATAAACACATTGCATATCAGACATTGTTTCGGAGTTGATTTTACCTTGTTAGCAATGTGAATTGAATATTTGAATTATAAATCAAAATTTCAGCCTCTTTTAACCCCTCCGTTTTACATATATAACTAATCTGACAGGACAGTTCATTTGGGCTGGATATGAGGCCACAGGTACGATGTTGGAAGATGCTTGTTGTTGTAGGACTGCTGAACAGAAAGAGGTCTGTGGAGAGGGAAATAAATCAGAGCCTGACTCTGTTTATGAGAATGTTAGGGGAGCCGCTCTTTGAAGTGATTTATGTGTTTTGTGGGACGCGGGGGACATTACAGGTGCACTCTGTATCATGACAAGTGGCCCTACCAGCGCAACAGAATCAAGAGCCCACTTAAAGAAAAACAACAGGGATAGAGAACACAGTAAACCAAGGGGAGGCCTGACTAAATCTGAAATGCATATGGAGGGCCGTGAAATGAAGCTTCTCCAGTAGTTGAGGTCAGAGCCTCCAGGGATGTTTTTAATGGATTGCGGCCTCCAGTGTTTTTTAAGATGAGGCTGATGTATCACCTGGAGCAGGACACATCTGCTCTGACTGAAAGTTTGCAGAGTACCTGAAAGGGAAAGCAGATATAAAAGATGTGTTGTGCATGGGTTTTCATGCTGCCCCATATTAACTGCCTTACTTTGGTCATGGATGCATATAACCTATTGAGATGTCTCCACTCTTGGTGAAACTATATTATTCCTCTGTTGTGCATCTAGATCAGTGGTTCTTAATCTTAACTCGTATTCCCAAAATATTTCAGATGTGATTTTTGATAAAGCTTATTTTCAGACGTATTTTGGGGATATTGGTATACAGTAGTCAACATTTGAAGTGGATCAAAACCTTTCAACAAAGTTAACCTAAAACCAAAATGCGTTCTTGTCTAAGGACAACTTTGATTAACTTTACTTAGGACAACTTTTGATCCATTTCAAATGTTGACCACTATATTTAAAGGGGTCATATGATGCGATTTCAATTTTTCCTTTCTCTTTGGAGTGTTACAATCTCTTGGTGCATAAAGAAGATCTGTAAAAAAACTTTTATTCTCGCTGTAGTATTGTTGTTGCTGCCGCCATGTCGTGAAGGCGCTGTGTGTTTCGTTGTGAAAGCGAAACTACTTTG
>NW_015635305.1:768448-810718 GCF_001515625.1 Sinocyclocheilus rhinocerous
GCAAGCCCCCGCAAGCCTCCTTCGTCGAATCCGCCGGCCGCACCGTTATCAATCCCACCGCATCTGCTCACTCAGCCCGCCGGCCGTTCCTCACTGTAGCCCCCGGCCTCTGCTCACTATAGACCGCCGCCGCTCACTCTAGGCCACCGTGTGTGACGCTGTGTTTCATTGTGAAAGCGAAACTACTTTGTTTGGCCTTCCAAAAATGGACACGACTAGAAATCAGTGGTTAAGTTGTATTTACAACACTGTTCCAGAACACTTCAACTATATATAAAGAAAAAAAAATTACATCTTGATTTTATGCTTTTTAGCATTTTTAAAATTCGATTTAATATCATACCATCTTTTTAGAGATGTTTGGGTGAAATTAGGATATTTTTTAATTTGTGCATACTCATTTCTCTTATTTTTACATTTAGATTAGATGTGCTGTCATCTAACACTCAATTAAAGTTATTTTTTACAACACTCATTTGTTAATCTCACAATGAATATCCATTTTTCGGACTGCAGAATATAATGCTCTATATATAGACAAAAACAGTGTAGAATACGGCCATAACATTAACTTAATTTTTATATCGGTGCATCTCTGCATCTTTTCAATTCATGAGTAAGCGTGCCTATGGACAGTTTGCATCGACAATCATTTTTATGTTCCTCAAGTGTTCATTCTGTAGATTGGATTGTGTATATATAGTTTTCAAAGTAAACTAGGTTCAGTTAGCGGCTACTGTCCCTTCATTCAACCAGTGCTTCAGAAGATTGAAACATCCCATTGGGCCTGGCACAGAGATTTACTCAACCTAAACTAAATCTGCGATGCTCACTTAGTAGTTACTGAGCGGAAAAGGCAAAGGAGGCTGACTCAGTACTAAGACTGCGTGTTTCCGCTGCTAAATTGAGTAATGCATTTTTTAACACCCTCTCCCATGTGTCCTCAAAGCTTACAATTGTCAAGCCCTTCACTTCTCATTCCAGATCCGGGAAAACCATATTCTAACTCTGTATTTGTATCTTGAACCCTCTCTTTGTAGTAAATGTACAGTACTTTTTTTTATGGCACTGTGCACTACCATTTAAAGTTTTGAAATCTGATTTGGTGGTCATTAAATATTTCTTCTTATTATGAATAGATAAATTATGTGTATGTGATTATTAAAACATTATAAATGTATTTACTGTCACTTTTGATCAGTTTATTGCATTGTTGCGTATGAATAAAAGTATCCATTTGTTTCAAAACAATCAAACTGGCCCAAAACTGTATATTACAGCAGCACAGTTAACAAAATGAAACCACCATGCTCTACTTTTTTCATGATTGCTTTTTGTTTGACACCTCAGTTTGCTAAAACTTTGTCTTTTGGGGCAAGACCAAAGATTTAGCCGTTAGCATATAAGTCTCAGTTCTAGTATGTAATAGTTTATTTATAGCTATGGAAGTCTGTTTTCTGCATTACTTTTTTAAACCGTCATCTCCATATGCAACAGAGGCTAATGCTTAAAAAGTATTGTCAGTAAAGCTCCTTTCTAAACTGTTAAATTTATATAGTCGGCATTCACAATTAAAACTTATCTTCCTCTAGAATTCTTTAATTGACAGTTTAGCAATTTTTAGAAATTTTCCCACTGAGTGTGTGTGTTTGTATCCATCCTGTAAATATGATCACTTTGACTCGACTTAGACGGCAGCATGAGAATGAACAAATCTCTAAAGATTGGTGCTGTATAAACTGTGGAATGACAGGATGGATGAATGTGAATGTGAGAAAGTTCTGAATGTGAACTGTGAGCATTTGCAATAGTGACATATCGGCAGTTTGTCATACAGCTCGTGGCGTGAAGGTTGTCGTCCTGCTGCGGTTAACAAACTGCTTCTCTCATCCGTGTAATAATCCGCCCTGATGGCAAGAGGCAATCCGTGTCTGTTACCCTTTTGACACAAAGGCCAGCAATGCCCTGAGTGTGTTAGCAGTATGTCCGTTAGGTGTGAGGCATGACTGGCACAGTGAAGAGGCATCTGTTAATGGAGTCTGTGAATGTGCCCTCTCCAGTGACAATGACGTCAAAGGAGATTAGACGTGACTTTATGTGTGATGATAGCCCTTGCTGTGAATGTCAGACAATGTTATTCATTTCCTTATAACTTCATTTTTAGGCACAGACCAAACAGTGTCCTGATTGTTTTTTTTTCTTCTAAACTCTTAATGTCAAATGACTGAATCAGCATGCGTATTTCAGAGTGTGAGTAGTTATAACAGCCATCTGTGTTAACACCCTGGTTGTACTTGAGTATCTTACAGTCAGGTGACCACTTAGATTGGAAAGCGTGAATTTTCATACCATCTGGATATTAAAATGAATAAAAATATATACTATTGCATACTATTTTGCCATTCTGCCAAGTCTTATGTTAATTTGAGTTAATTGAGTTAATGGAAAATAAATATTCTGATAGGTGCTCTGTAATATGTAAGGTATTGTGTAATTTATTCTGAGATCGCCATGATTATAGCCTTGATGCTGGCATGGCGTTAAAAAGTGAATTAATAAATATAGGTGCTCTGTAACATCATTCTTTTTATTTGTATGCACTTGAGAGGCTTCCCAAGTGACATGCACTAGCTCAAAGTCTGAAGTTTTGAGAAGGATGTTTCAAATTCAGATATCTGATTTAGATTTAGGGTTGTATAAAGTATGGCTATTCTCTTTGTTCTGAACTTTTGGGAAAAAAGTCTCACCACCGCTGAATTACTTCTGTATTTGCATTCTTTCTAGTTTGATACCATTTTTAAATTCCAGGTATGTACTGTAAGCATAGCAGTTTGAGTGAAATGTTACTTTTAAAAAAGGTTGAGTGAATCAGATGAATTTCAGATTTTCTTTGTTTAGTTTGTCCCTCCTTTGCTTTGACATCAGCACTTGATCTGCATGAGCTCATCAGGGTTTCAGGATCATGTTCTCCTGCATGATTTGAGATGATCCAAAGAGCATCTTGTGCTTCAGTGGAAGCAAGAACACCTGACTGGAAAATAAATCTATTAACAGTGCTAAAATATTTGTTCTTTGTTTATGCCATAACTTTTCACCAAATCATAAAACAGGGTTTAAAAAAAAAAAAAAAAAAACTCATTTTTGGACTACATTATACACTTTTTGGGGTGTTCTGCCAGGGTTGAGTTGCTCCTGCCAAATCAAACCAAATGAGTTTGTATAGTCAGGGGTTTTGTCCATCATTCTTAAGCATTGAAGCTGCAACTGGGTGATCGTAGTTAGCAATGACAAATATTGCTGTTAGGTTTTTCCATGATTGTGATATATGGCGACTGTTATTCTATTGTTACTCTGTTTCCACAAAATTCCATTCAATTTACGACACAAGCGATTATGAGGTTATAATAGTGATGACATCAGGGATGCTGATGTGTCTTGCATTTGCGGAGGGAAAGTTGAATTCTGCAGGCTTCTGGACCAGCTGGAAAGCAGATGATGAGTCCAGTTTATAAGGATCATGAATGAGTAGCTTTATATTAAATATTCATATCTCAAATTTGATCAGTCTCTGTAATAAATGCCCTATGTTGAAGTAGGCTTGGCTGTCTTATCCTTTCCTTCTGCAGAATCCTATCCCGTTACATAAAAGCCATTTCAATAGTGCTTGATAAGATATTGTAGTGTAAAACGAAAAATATGGTGCTAACTGGTCAAAGCTATCCTGATTAGCTAGAAAAAGATATCACAATAATATGCTCCATTTTTGTTCAAGCATTAAGGAAGGGGGATAGGATTCTCAAATGTGATTGGTCAAGCAGCTTTCTTTTTTGTTGGTATTTAGTCATGGGAATGTTCACTGTATCACTCTGCTTGTTCGTGTTTTCCGTCTTTCCAGTGTTCCAGACCAAAAATTCCCATCACTTTGCTTCACTTATAAACACTTTTCCAGTCTGTGTGTTGCAAGAAACGTTTGCTTCTCATGGAACTCATTTGTTTTCTCTCATTTCACCTAGGCTGCTATTATTTTAACAACAATACAGTAAAACAGTACTATTGTAAAATATGAATATAATTTAAAATAACTGTTTTCTGTCTTAATATATATTTTAAAATGTAATTTATTCCTGTGATACCAAAGCTGGATTTTCAGCAGCCATTACTTTAGTCTTCAGTGTCACATGATCCTTCAGAAATCATTCTAATATGCTGATGTGCTGCTCAAGAAACATTTCTTATAATTATTAATGTTGAAAACAGTTGTGCTACTTATCTTTTTATTGTTTTCTATTTTTGGAAACTGATACATTTTCTTCAGGATTCTTGGTAACATTGTTATTAAGATCAATTTAATGTATCCTTGCTGATTTTTTTTTCTTTAAAAACAAAAAACAAAACAAAAGAATCTTACTGACGGCAGACTTTTGAATGGCAATGTAAATGGCACACACATAATGCAGGAATGAAGTGTGGATTACATTAAATAGTACCAAAGTATTTTACTCATTTATATTTAAAGAGAACAGAAACCTAAGACTTGGTTATGCTTGGTTGTTTGTACTGTCTGCTGCCTGTGGTTAAGATGGTTTCGAGCTGGATACCATGACCTGGGATCTGAGCTGTGGAAAGGCATTTCAATCCCAAGCTGTCTGATGTGATCCAGGTTGAAATGATGGACATTTAATGAGTTAAGATGAAACACTATGCCCTGGAAATGTGGACAGACGAGCAGCCAAGACAGACTGTTTCAACATATCTGCATCTCCCTTGGCAGGTCAAGATAACAGGTCCTAGGAGGAGTAGATTGTTTTTGCAAAATTTCATTTTTAGTCTCCCATATGTCTTAGATAATGGTGCCCTGACACTTCATGAGTATGTACAGCGGGTACTCCATTATTTTGTCTGAACAAAACCAGAATGTGTTTTGAATCATGTCTTGGGATGCCTCACAGAAACATCAATGACTCTGGGTTTCTGAGCATACATTTTTCCAGCAAATTAACATTTGACTTCCTGACAGGGCCATTGACCAATAGGTGGCAGAAGATGTCAGCATGATGATAGATGGGTACAAGATGTGCTCCACTGTTCACTGATGTAAACCACACACAGATCCAGATAAATGACCAGACTCGGTTGCAAAGTACACCCACTGAACTCCACAAACTTCTACATACTCCCTGATCCTTGTTTGTTTATTAAAAATGTTGGCTAATTAGATTATGCTTTCGTCTAGCAGTGAAAGTGTAGTCTACAGCTTAGTTTAATGTTTGTGTTTATATCCATTCAGAAGAATTCAACTGATTTGCCCCAAAATCAGTGCAGAAGAAAAAAGTTGAACCTGCAGATAACTGGGATTATATTTTGCAGACCGTCTTTTATTTACACTATGCAGTCAGATTGAGTTTACCTTGTTGCTGTTATTCTGAGTGTGTTATGGGAAACAGTAAATGGTGTGGCTGGACTGTGGTGACACATCTTGATGATCCAAAATGAGGATACGGCCTCTTATATACTTGATGTACACTACTGTTCAAATGTTTGAGGTTGGTACGACATTTTAATGCTTTCTTTTAAGTCTCATATGTTCACCAAGGCTGCATTTATTTGATCGAAAATACAGTAAAACTGTGATATTGTGTAATCTAACAGTATTCTGTTTTAATACATTTTAAAATGCAATGATGGCAAAAGCTGATTTTTATTACTCCAGTCTTTAGTGTCACATGATTCTTCAGACATCATTCTAATATGCCGATTTGCTGCTCAAGAAACATAAATTATTATTATTAATAATGTTGAAAACAGTTAGCTTAATACTTTTGTGTAAAATGTGATACATTTTTTCAAGATTCTGAAGAACAGAATTATTTGAAATATATTTGTTTGTAATTTTAGAAATTTATTTACTGCCACTTGAAATTTTGATCAATTTTATGCATCCTTGCCAAATAAAAGTATAAATTTCTTTATAAAAAACGTGCTGACCCCAGACTTTTTGAACAGTAGTGTAAATGAAGATGAGAGATTAGTGGATGACTCACTTTGTGAGCATGTAGGTTTCATTCACAGATAACCTACACCTAAGGCGTAACCCACAGTCAGGCGTCATTATCGCAAAATGAACCCTGATGGGGTGATCAGATCATCCTGAATAGGTTTATTTTGCGATAATGATCATCTGAGTGTATAGCATCCTACTTATTAGTTGACTATTTTCCAAATAAATAAATAAATGGACATTTAAATTATTTTATTACGTGAAAGAAAGAGACCACGGAGTGCTGCTGTGCACAACTATGGAAATCGGTTGTCCGGCAACGACAACAATCAAATATACAGTTTATCAGTCATTATACATAAACATTTGACCGCAGAATGTTAATCTGAATCAAGTGTTCCAGAGAGCCGTGTAATAAAAACAACTACTGTGGCATGGTGAAGATATGCACATCAATGTACAGCACCAAAAAAGAACCATATGTGGACTATAAACCAGTAAAACATTTGTTAAACATTTGAATTGGCAACTTAAGAGACTTGGAGGAAACCCAAATACATTGTATAGTTCCTGAAAAGTCCTATGCATTTACTCTTTGAAGTAAATGACCATACTGCCTTTTCACATCTCCCCAGGAGCCTTGTGTGCTGTTATTTTACACTAGTTTAGCCTGGCAAGTCAAACCAAATGCTTCTTTTCTGGTGAGTGTGATTTATTTCTTGCAGTTTCCGCTAAACTATTTTGTTTTGAGACTTCAAGACCACTTTTTCTACAAACATGCGTCATCATGATCTCACCGGATTTGTCAACAGTTACATGACTTGACTTGTGCTCTGATGGTTATTGTGACAGAATCATTCTTGATGATTTATTTCCTTTTATATTTATTTTGGATGAAGTCAGGCTAAGTTTAGTACTCTAAGCCTAAGGGATTCGTTTGAATGATTTTAAAACTCTTTTAATCAGCACTGTAACAGCATAATATGATTTACGTCATAGATTGATGCTACAAGGAAAGGTGCTATAAGGAAATGGGGAATATTTTATTACATGATCTGTTTTGAGACACCTTGGAACTTTCCTATCAAATTTTCAGATTTTTGCAAGACTGAATCCATGAATGTGGACCTAACATCAGAAAATGAAAGACCTATAATGGCTTTAACCAGGATTGTGTACCATTCAGAATTTAAGCAAGAATGCCTCTTAAACTCCAGTTTAAGTCCTCGGATTGAATTAATTTTGAATTCAGGACGCAAACAAAATTGCCATTTGAATAACCTTTAAACATAAAATCAAGATTTCTCAAGACAAACTTTGAACTCTAGGTTTAAAGAGAGACATGAAGAGAGAGGATAGATAGATACCACCTATAAATATGTATTTAGTTATTTGATTATATTTAATAAGTGAACTTCTGTGGACTAAGATGTAAAACACTTCCCAGAATGCATTACTTGTGTTGGATTTCTTTGATTTAAAATGTCTTAAATTCCTCTTCCTGTCAATTCAGTTCATCTTTCTGTGGGGTTTAGCTAATTAAATTCAAATTCCCACACATAAATTGAAAGGGAGCCAATGTATTGCATTTATTTTATTTTTTTTTATATATTTTTGCTTACTTAGGATTGTACGTGAACAATCACATGGTACACTACATCATTGCTGGTTCCCTCTCTGTAGGAGCTGAGACCATCAAGAAATACTGGAGCCGATATTATCAAGGTTCCCAAGGTGTGGTGTTTGTCCTCAACAGTGCCGCATCAGACGAAGAGATGGAGGCGTCCCGGTCTGAGCTTCTCTCGGCCATGCAGCATCCTCAGCTGTGCACCCTTCCTTTCCTCATTCTCGCCAACCACCAGGATTCACCAGCTGCCCGCTCTGTATCGGAGGTATGGTAATTTTCCACACCAAATATAGCTCTATGTTAAGTGCTGGCCGTCTTCTCTGTGATCTGCCGCTGTTGAGGGTTGCTGGGCTCTGTTTGTACACACTCTCTCAAGTGTTTGGACTGAGCGCTGGGTAGCGTGCGTTTTGGAGAGCGTCCTGTTGCCATGCAGTAAGAGCAGTTGTTTATGGTCAGCCTTGGAAGATGAGCGACCAGGGCTGGGATAGGATGTTGTGAGGAGCTCCCCCTCCCTACTGCATCCTAGAACCAGAGCTGATGATGTAAACATGCTGTGACGTGGGCCGGCTGACTAATAGTCTCTTTCCACATGCTGAGAAAACCCTGTAGAAGTTGTTCTCCTCAGAAGGAAGTATGAACAAGCAGCAGGAGACACTTGAAGTTTTCCAAGTATGTATTAAATCTAGACAAGGACGTAAGTATGACAGTCTGGTGCTGTAGTTATGCATCTGAGACAGGAAAATATCGATCTACATACGTACCATGTGTACATTTTTGCAGGTGGTTACATATTTTGCACTTACATGTGACGTCAGTTTCAGGTGGCTGAATATTTGGAATAATAAGTAATATTAGTACATAATAAATTAAATAAAGACACTTTTTAAACTGTGTCAGCAGTGGTTATTTGAAACAGAATCCACTAGAGTGTCACATATTGAATGTATGGACTAGTTTTATCATTTTTTGTTAATTGCTTAATTATTTAAAGGAAATAAATTGTGGATGCCACCTGAGGTTATGAAATTTTATTCTTCGAAAAAGTGCCCCTAAATCATATGGATAATTTTCCTAAAATTCCATCAAATGAGTCATGATGTAAACATCTGGAATGTCTTACTCAAACGTTATTACCGAAAGAGATGTGGTTTGTCATAGTTTCCACTATTGAATGTTAAGGAAAGGCAGGGCATTGTCTTCTGCGCAGGACTTGCTGATGTCCAGCCCAATATAAACAAGTGGGTGAAGATGGTATCAGGTTAGGAGTTCAAGCTTCTGATCACATGTAGACCACAGATTGAAGCAAGTCAACCCCTCTACTGCTGACTCCTCTTAACCAGTCAGACTGAAGGAACGACCTTCATCCCAGCAGATTCCCATCATTTTTGTAAACCGATTGCATTTCATGTATTCTTGAAGGTGTAGACATTTTACATTAATCCTGCATTTACCTCTTGGCTCCTCCAACAAGAGCTGTTGTCTGTGATGCAATTTACCAAAAACAAGTGGATGTCTGCTTCTAAATCTACTGGTCAATAAATATGACTCATAGCTGGAGAATGAAGGGCATATACAGCGTAGCACAGGGGGCCGCAAGGGGGTGCTATTGTGTCTGCGGGAAAGTTACAAATAAATTCACCAAATTTGACATTACTACAGTTTCAATCTGCTTTCTAAAGACTAAAATCATGAGATGAATCCAAATTATTTTGTCACACTGACAGACATAGTTTTATGTTTCTTTTCAGGTTTATACATTTACATTTAGCTTCCTTAATGGTATTGTACACGAAAGATAATATATTCCAGATAATATTATACACATATTTATATTTGTACAGCATAAATGGGTGTTTATGTGAATAAAATATAGCTACGTTCATATTTTAGCAATAGGGTCACTCGCAAAGACATCAAGCAGATTGTCACTGCTGAGTTGTAGCTAGGGCTGGGCAGTATGGCAAAAAAATTTGACCGATTCTCGATTCTTTACGATTTTTAACTAGTCAACTTGAAAATGTAACTACAACATGATTCAAGAAAATTCTATTCCAAGTGCACCACATGAAGTTATCAACATGATGTAAATGTTAAACAAATCACAAGGTAATTCAGTTTCAAAATGACTGAAGGTATAACACCAGTTCTAACAGTTATAATAACAGTAGATTATTATTAACTATAGATGTTCTGTAAAAACCAACAGCAGCTTTAGCCTGTCACCATGAAGCAAACATGAAATATAAGACATACAGTAGTAGTTAGTTTTTTTTTATTGCTCTGCTTTTCCATAGTTTTTTTCCATTGTAAACATGGTGGACGCGTTTGACTGTTGCACTCGCATCTCTTGCGGCGTCTCATGCATGAAACGGCATTTAAAAGAAGTTAAAACACCGTTAAAAGAAGTTCACTCCCATCCTCTTGCATGTTTTTCCTATTCCACTGCCGACGTTGCATCTTTGTCAATGCAAAAGTGCATTCTGCGTGAATGGCGCCTAGCGATATGAGCGCGTCGTACGTGAGCGGTTAATCACGTGCGCCAACATGTGGTTGGATCGTTTTTTTATTTTTACTGTTATCATTGGCATATTGTCAAAGTGTCGAATTCTAACGGTTAGTCATATTTCTATTCAAAATCGTGATGCCTCGATTTCTAAAAAATAAAGTCGCGACAAAACATTAAATTCGAATTAATTGATAAAATCTGAAAAATCGCCCAGCCCTAGTTGTAGCATATTTGAACTACACTGAAATATATTGAAAGTACAGTGTAAACCTATTTATCCCCACAATAACATGCAATAAAGGCCTTTATGAATGTAAAACTGATGTGATATATTGATCACGGTTGGATATAAATTTCACATGCAGAAACAGATCTAATCAGCACTGACTGCTATAGCTCATGTGGGTTTTGGGTGTTGATTAATGTGTAGTAGTAACTCAATAACTCACTCCCTGATAACCATTTGTCGTTTATGGATTTTGTCTTTGTCAAAGCAGGTCTGCTGTCGAAGTTACGCTGCAAGTTCGCTTACAGTATATACTGTTTATACATGCTCTGTGAAACTGGCCTAAGTAAAGGGAAGAGCATTTAGTCATTGTGGTTACATGTGAAAGTGACACCTGCCTTCCTCCAGTGCGGTTGTGTTCGGTGTGGGATGTTTTGGCTAGCCACCTCCACTTTCTACTTGTGTTTCACTGCTAGACTCTCTCGACTGAAGAGGCATGCATTGTGGTCGCAGTGAGGACTCAGTTGGCGATGAGAGAAGGAGCCTGCAAAGTATTTCAGACAAGCCTGTTGCCAATTCTTGACATGAGGAAATATGCTGGAGAGCTTTTCAAAAGCTTGAGTGCTGATGATGGAAATGAGTATCACACTATACTCGAGTGTGCATTGTTATGTGCCGGATACAAGACAATTACAACACGTCTCCGGCAATGCTTAGGATCTCATAGGATTTTACAGACAACCACTAATGAAAAATAGCAACCGACTTGATGCTGGTCCACTTTCCCCATCGATTTGTATAGTCTATAAGCCTATAGGGTTGTGTGCCACCCGGTCAGCAGATATCCTGATATTGACCAATGGCACGTGTGACATGTACTGTGTGACTGCATGCTGGAGAAAATCTTGTATGTGGTGTTGACTTCAGTCAGCTGGCGGTCAACCGAGAGAGACCACATAGACCCCTCTTTTGTTTAAGCTCCTAAATGTGGTCAGTTGCATCTGATCAGCACAAACCACATTACTGGGGAGATTGCCATGTGTTGGTCTATTTTTAGAAGTTGAAGTCACAGAGAGCGATTGACCTCTTTTAGCTGTTTGCAAACACTTCCAGAGCCACGTGAATTTGGCTTATAGAGGCAGTGAGCCCTGCCACAGGCCTTTTATTTAATTATGGTGTCATCTCTATTCTTGTTGTAGGCATACTGTGTATCCTGTCACAGTGAGGGATCAAGTCCCACACGTCGATCCGCACTTAACTCTGACATGCTTGCCAATCGCTTTGAATGAGATATGGCCTGACTTAGTTTTCATCTGTCCCAGGTTTGAATTGTCACCTCTTTTTTGTTTGATTGCATTTTTAAAAATAAGGAAAACAAAAAATCAAAAAACTCTAAATAAATTAAATATATTAGAATTAATAATTTTAAAATTCAGGACAGAAGGGTTTTTTTTTCACAATTTTTTTCTTCTGTTACTTCCTTGAGATGGTCAAATCAAGTCAAACATAAAAACTGAAAGAACTGATTTCAACCTTCATGCTGTGTGTGAGAAAGTATGGTTGACCCATCAAAGCAGAGAGGCGGAATAGTAAAGCCGGATATCCAAGACAGGTTTGATCCCTGAGAGGGGAACTGGCATTTGTAGTCGCATTTCTCACTTCCTTTTTCCTCGCCTCTTTTTGCCCCACACACTCCTTTTGTTTAGATGATTGTGCATTTAAATGTTTTATTTTGTGTCTTGTTCCACATATTTTTCGAGGCAGAAACTTTTCACATTCTCTTGGAGTTTTTGAAATGCTTACACCTAAACATTTCAAGATTCGCCATAATCAAAAGCTTCAGACAGTTGAATCTTCGTTCAAGCAAACCTTTCAAACATTACTTGCCATCATAAATAATCCAGATGTCTTGTAGAGGAGCTTTCGTGCAGAACTTGCATGCTTAATATTAAATGAAAGATACTAGATGTCTCTGAGTTAGTGTACAAACAAATTGTTTGCTTAACTCTTAAGGCCATTGCACACTGAGTCCGAAATGTTTGCACGTTGAAAAATAAATACTACCTCACGCTGTGTCAATCACGTTTAAACACTGCCTCCGAAACTTTCGTCCATCATAAAAAAATTCGGATCGGGTTTGATTTTCTGCGTTTTTCGCATCCGTAGCAAGCATTTTGAGAGGTGTTTTGACAATTCAGAGCCACCGTACAAGTGAACGCCAAAATCCAGAATGGCGATTGTCAAGTTCATCCACTTCGTCTCGTAGCACAAAGCACTGTAAAGATCCTTGCACACGGAGTTCACAGATATTAGTGGTCTTCTTTTTAATATGTGGCTCTAGTATCGCAAGCATCAAACTGAGCCACTGACATCCTGAAGTAAACTTTGAATCGCCCACGATAATCCCACTGCTCCTTAAGGAGGAGGAGCTCTCCTTCGTCTCTATATCTCAGGATTGGATGGACCCAGTATTTCCTTTCTTTTTCTCTTTTTAAGAATCATCCTCACTGCTTGAAGACTCCATTTAGTACTGTTTTGCACATTTTTTCGCAACGGATTCATTAATACGCATCAGACTCAGTGTTCAAGGTTTCTGTGCACGACGAATTTTTAGGATAACAAATACGAAAAAACACATACGAAAATTTCGGACTCCTTGTGCAATGACCTTAAATGTGAGAAAGTGGTTCACTAAAGATGGACAAGCTAAGAACGTTCCTCTTTGTAGATGAATTAATATGTATAATTACTGTTATGCACCATGCCATCTGATTCCATTTTGATAATCAAATTCTTCTCTCAGACATATTTTGGGTTTTAAGATGTTCTCTGTTTTTGTGTAGCAGGTGGTGTTGTGAAATTGTGGTTAAACGAACATGATCCAGACTCATGAGGTTTACCGCAAAGGCTCAGTCACCTTGCCCAGAGAGCTACAGAGACTAAACACCCTTCAAACTCTGAGTCATGATGTATAATCAGCAGGTCATCACTGCCCACTGAGCAGCTACACAACTGACTCTAATTCTTCTCTCAGAAGTGCTACTGCCATCTGTCATAACTGAGCGGATTGGAGCTTTCATCACAAAGTCTAAAGCTAAAATTACATTTGAACGTAGCTGTGACGTTAACATCTTATGCCATTGAAAAACTTTTCTGGTCTGTGTTGAGTTGATTCACGTCACACTAAATGCTGTTTACAGACACACTGGTCCTGTTTAATGTTTGGAACAACAGTTTAGATGTTTTGTACATGGGACATATCCGTTTATAACACCTGACATCATTTTTACTCTGAAATGTGACAGATATTATGTGTTTCTGAGTTAAATTGTGTATAGGTTTTCCCAAGCAAAGCAGCACCCAGCGTGTTGTTGTTGCAACCTAGTTATTAGCGCTGCCCGGTATCATTTTATGGCATAATGTTGGCGACGTCTCGTTTTTACATTGCCGCAGTCAAGTTTAAAAGACTCGTTGGACCTGTAAAGGCCTAACTAGGGCCCTGTGTGTGACTTGTTTTCAGGAAGGGAAATATTCATGGGACCGAATTCCTTGTTGACACCAACCTCCTGCTGTTGGGGCCCTAGGAGGAAGTGAGCAGAGAGAGGGGCGTCATATGTTGATATAACACCTCAACAAAGCAGGCTGTGTAGATGTTTTGCCCCGATGCACTGGTTCTTGTTTTCTAAAGGTTTCCTGTATGAATGCTCAAATGTTGGGCTAAAGAACTGATATTAGGATAGAGGAAATCAACCATCGTTTCACCCACAGCCAGTGATGTTCTAGAGGTGATGACACCATTGTGCTAGTCTCTAGATCCATTTTGGATGATCTGATCCTAGACCTAATGGCTTAATGGTTAGAGAGTCAGACTTGTAACCCAAAGGTCGTGGGTTCGAGTCTCAGGTCCGTCAGGGATTGTAGGTGGGGGGAGTGAATAACCAGTGCTCTCTTCCTCCCAGAATACCACGACTGAGGTGAGACCCTTGAGCAAGGCACCGAACCCCCAACTGCTCCCCGGGCGCCGCAGCATTGGCTGCCCAGTGCTTCGGGTGTGTGTTCACGGTGTGTGTGTGTGTTTGTACACTACTCACTGCTGTGTGTGTGCACTTGGATGGGTTAAATGCAGAGCACAAATTCCAAGTATGGGACACCATACTTGGCCTCACATCCTTTCCTTTCCTTAGGTGATGTTTGATCAGATTTTGGTGTAAGGTCCTCTGGTTTTGTACACATGAAAATTTATTTATTTATTATGTTTTGTATATTTTTTTCAAAGAATCAGTCAGCTAGTTATAGTCTTTAAAAGATGCACGTGACTGCCAAAGTTTTACATTTTCCCTACATCCAAATATATCATGCAAAATTCAGCACATCACGTGAGTAGTACAGTATGTTTCAATATTATTTACAACAGGATTTGTATTTTCATTTGTTTAAATAAAAGATTTTTGTTATAAGAGAAACATTAAAAACAACTTTTTGCATCAAAACCTATCCTTTTCTGGTAAAAAATGATTTTCAAAGTCAACAAGTATGCAGCTGCTGAATGTAACATTTCTGATATGCCAAACATGTCTCTGAGTAGCATCAATATTTATTATAGTCATATAATTTATTATACTTATTCCATAAAATAAGTATAATGAACTACGTAAAAAGCATTTTGAACGTCTCCAGCACATTTTATAATTACCCAAAAATCAAACCCTTAAGCACATTATCACGTCTGTCAAAAACTTGCTACAGTAGCTGTCAGTTGGTATATTAGAACTAGAAACATCAACATAACACTCATGGGCATCAGTCACTTCAGTGAATACTTTTTTTGGATAATAAATAAATAACTATTACTAGGGATGCACCGAAAATTCTTGGCCGAAGCCAAACAAACTGAAACACTGGGTCGAAGGCCAAAGGCCAAATAACGAACACGGTTTTTCATGTTTTTTCCCCATGTATTTTGCCAATTTTTTCACCATTGCAAAAATTAAATAGCCAAATTGTTTTGTCTTGCTTTTCAAAGAAAAAATCAATTACACAACAACAATTTAAAAAATATTTACTTAACACTGAACTAGGCCTGTCACGATAACAACTTTTTGTTGTGCGATATATTGCCCCAGAAATAATTGCGATAAGCGATATTATTGTCATTTTAAAGACCATTTTATGCCACTGAATATATAATCATAATGTAACAACATAATAATGCAAGAAGGCCTACACACTTCCAAATGACAACAAACTTTAAATTAAGAATATTTTGATCATGGAAATTAAGTATCAAAATATTAGATAACTTAAAAAACCTGAATTATTAGTAAATAAACATTTTCTAACAAAAAGTGCTAAGTAGAAAAAAAGAAAAATGCACAAAGAACTTGTATGGAGATTTTTCCATCTACAGATTTTTCCCTGACCTTCTTTTCTCTGTAAATTAAGGGTGCACACTATTGCTGAAAAACACAATCACTACTTAGCAGTCAGATGTCCGTATGCACAAAGGCACAGATCCCTAAACAAGGCCATATCTGCAGATGAGAACTTTTTTTGTAGAAGCATTTTTAAAATTTGAACTAGCACCTTATGACTACACCACATAATGCACGAGACGCTGCAAAAGACACAGGTGCAAGTGGAATGTACAAAACATAGTGACACTAATTTAAGTAAATATAATGGGCAATATATTGCGTCACCAAAAATTATTGAGGTCATGTACATATATTGCGCGATAAGTCGATATATTGATTATTGCGACAGGCCTACACTGAACATGTTCATTCTAACAGACATTATACCAACAAATCACAATTTAACTTAAAATGAGACCCCCCTCTTGAATCAGGCATGTATTTTTACTGTACAAATAAATGCAGCCTTGCTGAGCAGAAGAGACTTCTTTTAGAAAATATTACAGATCCCAATTTGAACACAATGTGTGGATGTTATAATAAATGTATTAATAGAGTTGTTGTAAATATTATTATCATTATTATTGTCTTACTTTTTTATTTTATTTTACAGAACATCAGTAAAATTACAAGACTAACATTTATGAATGTTGATGGAGTTCTTGCTTTTTCACCGCTTTTATTTTGGCGGAAACCCACAGGAAGACCTCAGTGCTTTTTGTTGACAACAGCAGATTTATAAATGATTCTCATTACGAATTTAGGAAGATGTTTGTCTCACGTAACGCATTTTCACATGCCTTTAAAAAATTTCATTAAAATGTTACTGAGCAACTGACGAGTAACAGTGTTTCAGCGCAGATTTTCCTCGCGCTTTGGACTTTGAAGCCTGGCTAACGAGCAGATAGCGCTGTGAGCTTGTGCAAGTGCTGTTTGAATACTTGCTATTCTTGCGTGTATTAGAAAACATAACATTCTGCAGTTTATTTACTAATTGTTTAAGGCCATTTCTTGATTTCAATCATCATACAGTAACCAGCAACAACCACCCCTTCCACTTCTCGTCGGAGACATGAGATGCAGCACTAATAAACAGTCTCTCGCTGTCGGTGCTTGTAATGATTTTTGCGTCTTTCTCGGACAGTTTTAAATCCTTTCACACTGCCGACATGTTTGCTGCGTTAGTGCACGCCTTTATTTGATCACGTCACGCCATTGTTCGGTACAGTTTATTCGGTCTTTTCGCTTATTCGTTCGAATTATTTTGTTTGCCGAACATTGGGTGCATCCCTAATTATTACCTTACAATACAGCTGTTTTCAAATCCACATCATTTGAATATCATGACATTGATGTCCGTCAAGAAATAATACACGGAACTCACAATACACAGAAGTAGTAATGAGAAGCAGAGGTCCTGGGAATACACGCATTTCCTGGAAAACGCACACTACCAGATGTTTTGACTACTGTACATCATTGCTTTCCGTGAAGGAGAAAATAGCGGCTTTGGCATGCTGTCTGTCAAAGACCGTAACGTAGGCCTTACATAAAATATATAATGCAGATGAGTATACATTTGTTCTTAACTCGCTGAAATTGGAATCAGAATGGTCGGGAAATACTTCACACTGCATGCTAAAGAAAATAAACACCAATCCAACGAAAAAATTTACATTGTTAATGAACATCATTCAATGTGTTGGTTCCTGATGGAAACAGTAAGTTGTATGTTATATTTTGATGGACATGTATGCACAAACTACGCATTCTGATTCTGGTATATCCTTTTTGAATATTTTCAATAATTTTTTTCTTTTTTATAGATAATAATTTTTTCATAGTTTTGGCAATAGATGAAATTAAATTAGTGATCTTGAGATGAATCCCTGTAGACCAATTTGACTATCATAGGCTGGAGTAATGTACATTACTGAACTTGAAAGGTGATTTTTATAAAGTGAATTTGATCACTACCTTCTCAGTTGTTTAAAAAATTAAAGGGGTCATATGATGCGATTTCAAGTTTTCCTTTCCGGCAACTATCAAAGATTGATAAAATGTTAATTTTCCAATAAAAGATGCATACATTTTTTTACATGACTTGTTACTTTTAATTAGCAGATTTTGACTCAAATCCGAGAAAGTTGTTCCTCAAGTATACTTATAGTAAATTACTTTCTTGATTGGTTTGGGAATATACAGGTCAAAGGGCAGTGTTGTATGTACATAGCATTGATATCATTTGTATACCTACAGAACGAACTTCAATGGTTTAGAAGTAAATTCTTCACTGAATACAGCGCATACTCTAAAAGTATGTGATTTTGGCCAAAGCAATTGTTTTAACACAGTGATTGATGGATAGGTGAGTAGGCTGTTGATGTTGTCTGGGTACATTAGGTTGGAATAGCCTTTGCACTACAAATGTCATGTGATGACTTCATGATGATTCAACTATCTGTGAATTTGGTTAGTCAAATCACCAACCACTTTGGACCTTGTTTACACCTGTATTCATTGCTGGCCATTTGCGATCGGATCACCCAAGATGAATATTAATACCAAGTGTAAACAACGTCCAGATGACTGTACAAAATGCTTTTCTCTGAGGAGTGAATTAGCTCACATCTGGTTTCCTTGAACCAAATTTATAACTGATGTTGCTTACCAACTGAATTTGTGACAAAGCGATACTGCACAAGCAACTGTGCTGTCAAGCTGCATTAAAGCTTAAAATATGTGTTTGTTTACAGTTTGTGTTGTCTACTTTTCATACTAGGAAAAAAGTCACGACATGACTATTCAACAGTTCAGTTTACGGATCCCGGTTTTCTCCCACCTCACGCACCCACTGACTCATTACACGTAATTAATCATAAAGATCTGCTGTGTTTGACATTCATGTTCCCTGAGAAACCAAGGCTAGTTTGTGTCATTTGTTTCCAGAAGAGTTGTGTGGATGTGGAAATGCATGAATTCGACTCTTTCCTTGTGCATTAGATTTATAATCTGGAAACTTTAGGTCAGAAATGTCTTTGTTTCTCTCTGCTTCTTGACTGGTGTGGACAGGATTTGATTCCAAGTCTGAAACATCCCTTCATTGTTCAATCAGATGTGAATAAACGTGATTTCATTGGCACATGCAGAAGAATATTTTCTGTCCTATCAGACAGTCTTCGAGGCAGATGTTTTTTTGGAGAGTGCAGTCCTTGGTGGTTGTGCTGAAGTGCTGAAGTGAAGCCATGTATTACTCACACTACGGTACAACCCCCTTTAGAAAGCTGATATTCATTGTTTATCATTTGTTTGTGTATTTATATCTGTACATGTTTATTATGTGCGTTTGTGTGTATACTACGGGTGTAACGGTTTAAATTTCCCACGATTTGATCTCAGTTCTGTGCTTCGAGTTTGGTTGAGTAAATACCTGGTGCATCATTTTAGAGCAACTGTTCCAGTTTTACGAAGCTTTTCAGCAAATTTCTCCAGGCTCTGATACCATGTAGGCCTAGCAATAACCAGGGCAGACCCTTATTTTCCACTTAACAACTTAAATTTATTGTGTTATTTTTTTAACTAATATTAATGTATTTTAACTTAAATGTAATATATATATATATATATATATATATAATAATAATTATTATTATTTCATCACCTTATTTATTAAAGCTTAAAAATCCCCGAGCCGGCAGTGTCTCTAGCATATTGTGTGTCATTATGACTAAATTTGACCAGTGCATTATTTGTGTGCTCCAGAAATGTTGTTTGCAGGAAAAAAAAAACATTTACAGAGATTTGTTTTTTGATGATTTTTGATGGTCCACCAATTCCACATGTGGAGAAGATTTCAGACATTGTGGAAGTCAATAACGATTTTAATCAAACAAAAAAAAAACCTTTTCATTCTATGGTCCTCAGAGGGAACGATGAGTGAACAACACATTTCTTTCTGGCATTTTTAATGTATTATTGGGTCCTGTTAAATCAATGAATTGATATCTTCTTTAATATGGGGTCTCTCTCCTCTTTTGATCATTGATCTTTCTGACCCTCTCCATAGAGAAGGATTTTTTGTTTTAATCTGTCAGTTGACCTGAACAGATTTGGCAGTGGGATACATCAGACGGAACTGTCTGGTTTTCTACTTCAGTGGAGAAAGGGTTAGAAGCTTTAATGGTGGTCTGGTTGACTACATATTGGTTTGTTGACCCATCTAATGAGGTAGTCTAGACAAGAGCAACATCCCCCTAGTATAGTAGTTATTCTTTGCAGAGTTACAAACAAGTTTAACTTTTCTGATTAGATATATAGCTATAAATTGTTTGCATTGAATTAATTTATTAGTAAAGATCAACATTAAAGGGGTGGTTCATTGCGATTTCACTTTTTTAACGTTAGTTAGTGTCTAATGTTGCTGTTTGAGCATAAACAATATCTGCAAAGTTACAAAGCTGAAAGTTCAATGCAAACGGAGATATCGTCTTTTAAAATCCTAGAAAAAACCCAGTGAACCACCCCTTTAAGTTAATTTGCTCGTAGTCTTACAGACTGTCTTACTAGGTGATGATGAAGTGAGGGTCTGTCCATCACCAAGTAAATAAAAATATAAAAAATACATTGAGGTAATCACCTAAAAAATAGGTAAATTAAAAAATGCAACCCCCATTGGATCATTTGAGATGGATTGATCCGTGAGTCTCTGAGTAATGCATAATGGTCAGGTTCACATTTAATGAAATACAGCATTCTTACCTTCAGCCACAGGATAAGCCACAAAGGCTCAGGAATATGATTTCTGGTTATGATCATATGACAGTTAACTGTTATGTTGAATTAATAAAATATGGTCTTACATAATAATGCACGCATGCAGTTTGGATCAACTCCTCTCTGGTATTTAAGGGCTCTTATTATAAACCTTAACAATAATGTCAAAATGTGTTCACACCAATACTTTGCAACCCGTTATATAAGATAATATTGCGATGCAACAGATGTATATATTATTATTATTATTATGGCATCCTCACTATTGCATTCTTGTATTTTTAGGTGGGTGTCTTTGGTGTTGTAGTTAACTATTATGAAGACCTGCTCAGTATCATCACTTCACAGGTCACAACCCTCTACATTGCGAGTAAATCACTCGCATATGCGACTAAATCTTCACTCTGGGCGACTAAATGATGTCTAATATTAGCCAGTTGCTAATAAATTCTCAGATTTGTATAATTATTATCTTATCAGTATTTTTGTTCGTTTTGTCCCATTTTTTTTTTACAGAAACACTGAATGACCAAAAAAGCACCACCACCAGTCCGAAGTTCAGCTAAAATGACTAATATGCATTCATACATGGTTATCAAGTTTTAATTCTAATTACTAAAGTTCTATCATTAAATAATATTGATTATCTATCATATTACAATGCTTTACTGACTGATGTTAAGAGTGTACTTTCAGATATTTATAAAACGGTGCCATTTTACATATATATAATTCTGGCGAGTAAACAAAAAAATTTACTAGCCAATGGCGATTCAATTGCCAAGGTGTCCGTAGAGGGCTGGGTCATACTTTTTAAATTCTCCAGATGTTGGAGGATGGTTTGATTGGTTTCATTGAGTTATTTCGTCAATGAGATCTACAGAGGTTTTCTAAAAGGAAGTGAAGAAGGACATCAATTCATGTGTGGGGAAATGACGTCACAGGTTAAATCTTCATCTCTGGAGACTCTTCTTATGGAGCTCTAAGAACCTGTTAACACCTATTCACACAGATCTGTGCCAAATTTTATCCTTCTGACGTGACGATGCATGTTGATTTAAAAAAAAAAAAAAAGTTTAATTATATCAGATTATTGGAAAAATGTACTCGAATGTATGTAAATATGTTAGTAACATGTTTTTTTTAAGAAACAAACATTTTATTTACACTGTTTATGTATTTGTCATTAATTTACCTTGATCATGCAGTGTTTTGGGCTTCATGCACTTTTTATCTGGTTCAATTCAAACCAGGAATGTGCAGAGAGTTTCTCAGGGGCAGGGGCTCAAATGTAAAAAAGGGCATCTATTACTATGGAGTAATACTAAAATGTACATGTATCTTATTTGAAACTGATCAAATTTTACACACACACACACACACACACAGCATCCGGAAAGTGTTCACATCACTTTCCACATTTTGTTATGTTACAGCCAGTATTCCAAAATGGATTAAATTCATTATTTTTATAAAAAAAATTTATTTAAAAAAAATTTATTTAAAAAAAAACAAGAAAATCACATGTACATAAGTATTCACAGCCTTTGCTCAATACTTTGTTGAAGCACCTTTGGCACCAATTACAGCCTAAAGTCTTTTTGAGTATGATGCTACAAGCTTGGCACACCTATTTTTGGGCAGTTTCTCCCATTCTTCTTTGCAGGACCTCTCAAGCTCCATCAGGTTGGATGGGGAGTGTCGTGCACAGCCATTTTCAGATCTCTCCAGAGATGTTCAATCGGGTTCAATTCTGGGCTCTGGCTGGGCCACTCAAGGACATTCACAGAGTTGTCCTTTAGGCACTCTTTTGTTATCTTGGCTGTGTGCTTAGGGTTGTTGTCCTGTTGGAAGATGAACCTTCTCCCCAGTCTGAGGTCCATTGTACAATCTCTGTACATTGCTGCATTCATCTTTCCCTCGATCCTGACTAGTCTCCCAGTTCCTGCCGCTGAAAAACATCTCCACAGTATGATGCTGCCACCACAATGCTTCACTGTAGGGATGGTATTGGCCAGGTGATGAGCAGTGCCTGGTTTCCTCCAGACATGGTGCTTGCCATTCAGGCCAAAGAGAATGAATCCGAATCAGAATCCGAATCAGAATGAGCTTTGCAAACTCTGCAAACTTCAGGAGCTTGACAGAGGGGTCTTTAGAGGTGCAGTCGTTGGTGTACACTGTCATGTACCTTTTACTGAGGAGAGGCTTCCGTCTGGCCACTCTGCCATACAGGCCTGATGGTTGTTCTTCTGGAAGGTTCTCCTCTCTCCACAGAGAAATGCTGGAGCTCTGTCAGAGTGATCATCGGGTTCTTTGTCATCTCCATGACTAAGGCCCTTCTCCCCCGATCGCTCAGTTTGGCCAGGCGGCCCGCTCTAGGAAGAGTCCTGGTGGTTCCAAACTTCTTCCATTTACGGAGTTTGTGTTCTGACATGCACTGTTAACTGTGGGACCTTATATAGACAGGTGTGTGCCTTTCCAAATCATGTCCAATCAACTGAATTTACCACAGGTGGACTCTAATAAAGTTGTAGAAAAATCTCAAGGATGGTCAGTGGAAACAGGATGCACCTGAGTTCAATTTTGAGTGTCATGGCAAAGGCTGTGAATACTTACGTACATGTGATTTTTTTTCCCGTTTTTTATTTTTAATAAATTTGCAAAGATTTCAAACAAACTTCTTTCACGTTGTGATTATGGGGTATTGTTTGTAGAATTTTGAGGTAAATAATGAATTTAATCCATTTTGGAATAAGGCTGTAACATAAAATGTGGAAAATGTGAAGTGCTGTGAATACTTTCCGGATGCAATGTGTGTGTGTGTGTGTGTGTGTATATATATATATATATATATATAGAGAGAGAGAGAGAGAGAGAGAGGGAGAGATAGCTATCAGTCTCAGATAAGCTTACCTTTTTTTAGCCATATTGATAGAGAAACTTAATTTTCTGTCATCTCTCTTTGTTTGGCATCTTGGCTTTACTCCCTGTATAACAGAAAGTTAGAGCCTGCTTCCAAACTTGTGTATGGAAATCTAACAACTTTGTTGAGTACATGCCAGCATGCAAAAGTTTTCGTGTTTATTAGCTATGCCGGTATTTGCAATCACACAGTATGCCAACGCCAATATCAACGGTACCATTTTATGGCAACATTACGTAAGATGTCACGTTGATATGACAATGACGTTCTAGACTAACGGCGTACATAAATAGGGGATTTTTCAAATTTTGTTTCGAGTTATTATTATTTGTTATAGTTTTGTACAAGTTCTTATATGAATTATAATTCTAATGCATTTATTGACTTCATTATTGTTGTTGATAAATATTGTGAGGGGGCACTTTAAATTAATTTTGCAAAAGAGTAGGGGCCTGAGCCCCCAAAAAAACTTTAAACGGGACAACGACTGCTGCTGTCAATGCTGTTCTTTATTAGGCTAGTTTTTTTTTTTCAACAACTACATCACCTTGTCTTGTCGTTAAAATAGTGCCTATTTATATATTATATATATGTTTATATATAAGAACAATCATTTAAAGCATGTTGTATGTATTATAAACATTGAAATAAACGTGTATTTGACTCAAAAAAATTCCAGAATCGTCAGCAAGCTGACTATCTAATGCAATGAATGTTTATGGTTATCAAACAAATGATATATTACATTTTATTCTTTCCGACAACAAATCACTTAAATGCGACAAGCTCGTAATCATGACTTCATAAGTGGGACATAGGAAGTTTCTGATAGCACGTGAAGGCAGCATGCGTCATTATGATGTGACTGTTTTGAAGTAACCAGGATGAGAAGCGCTTTCGCTCAGCACAATGGAGTCCATCGTTTTGTTAACTTTGTGGTTTATTATTTTGAGTCGTTTGAGATCACAATATATTACTTAACAGATCTATCACTTTTGCCACTGAAAAATGTTCACGCAATCGTGCTGCATTTATCAGAAGTTCCACACTCGGGTGCGGTTAGCACTCACACTACATGCGTACCGCGGTTGAGCCCAACTGAACCGTGCTCTGGCCCACCTCTTCCAACCGAGCCAGGTACGGCTAAACGAACCGCATCAGAGCGCGGCACGGAGCGATCACACTAGTCAAACGAACCGGGCTTTGGGGGTCAAATGTGCACAGGAACGGTTCAGATTGCCTAGTGTGCATACATTGGCGGCACTGATTGAACCAGCAGTGATCCAAAGTATCATCAGGTGTGATCCTCAGAGAAGTGGCCTTTTGTGATGACTGACGCACATTTGTGCTTTTTATACCCAACCCTTTTTCATGCTTCATTCATTTGTTGCCAATGAAAGGTGCTTACAATGGTTTGTTCCCCATTTAGAACCTCAACAATGCCACAAATCAATCCCAATTACTTTATGAAAAGTAAAAAGTTAAATTGCATATCTTGCTGGAAATTACTGTTCAAGTGATTGTTTTTTGTACCGTTTAATTCAAGGGCTGTTACTGTGATTTACTAGGAAGTTCAGTTTGATTTGATTGATTATTGTTGGATTTAGTTTTACATGACCTCATCAGGGGGACTGAGAGGTTTCTAACTCTGGAACAGTGATTCAGTGGTTTTAAGTGTATCTTAATTTTTGCACCATTGTTCAGGCGCTTAGGAATAATGCGTCAATGGTTGTGAGTGTACTGCAATAGTTTGAGTCATGCTTTGGTCAAGTTCCAGGTGGCTGAATGAGAACTTGTCATAGAAAGTTGCTTTACAAGACTTTTAAGTTGTGTTAATGTTATTCAATTTCAGTTTGATCTGGTGGTTCAGATATTAGTGCAAAAATATAGACATACATATAACATAAATGAGAAAATTAGGGCTGCAAATTGAAATTAGATTCTAAAGTTTGTGAACAAGAAACTTTAGCATCTAGAGTAAGAAAATCTTAATGGTCAAAAGGGCCAGTTAAATGTTCAAAATGGAAAGATATATTTGTCCACTCAAGTACAAGAAGATGCAAAAAAGGACTCAGGGTTTAAATTCAGTGTTTAAAATCAATTGAAAAAAATAATAATAATTTGGGGTTTAAAATCGATTAAAGGGGTCATATGATGCTGCTAAAAAGAACAGTATTTTGTGTATTTGGTGTAATGAAATGTGTTTATGCGGTTTAAGGTTCAAAAAACACATTATTTTCCACACACAATACATTATTGTTTCTCCTCTATGCCCCGCCTTTCTGAAACGCGTCGATTTTTACAAAGCTCATCGATCTGAAAAAGCGAGGTGTGCCTTTGCAACTTTACAGATCTTCTTTATGCACCAAGAGCTTGTAACACTCCAAAGAGAAAGGAAAAATTGAAATCGCATCATATGACCCCTTTAAAATATTCAGATTGTCAAAGGTTCCAAAAGGTAGTGTAACAATATGTTGGCTTTCTCAGTCCAGCATAATTATTTGACACATTCAGCAGGAAATGCTCTAGAATTTAGTTTGTTTATTTGAGATGAAATGAATGAGGTTTATATGTAATTGATATTGAGATAACATTCTTTTTATGACTCTTCTTATTAATGTTTTGTAGTTCTCAACCTCACTGCAGTGTAGATCAAGTCAATATTTGTTTTGGTGCTGTTTTCTGTTGTAATTACTAAAATTTTGATGGACTGCATCATCTGGATTACTCATTTTGATTCTTTCATGTTCAGGATGTGGCATCCCCCTTAACCACCTATACTGCTACCACAGGAACAGGAAAGAACTTCCTCAAAGTGCTTTCTCATTTGGCATTCATAATTACATTCTCGGCTTGTCTCCACTTTCCACAAGCCACCAGAACATGCCTGGCTTGCGACCATTGTGTCTAGACTGTGCACTTTGCATCAACAAAACTGTTGATTGGGGGGGGGGTTCTGAACAATTGTGGATTGGCGGAATATTTAATCCCATATTCTGTAATTCACATAACTGTGAGAAAAGGTTTGTGAGATTATGTAAAAAGGAAGGCTAAAGGAATGTTACATGAGGTTACAAGTGGTGTTTTTGAGTTCTGGTATCTTGCAGCCCTGTTTTAGGCATGTTTAATTTGATTATTGATGAAAAGGCCTTCTGAGAATAATCTTGTTGGAGGTGCTTTTGCAAATATTTGGTCACACATTATATCAAATATCATTAATGCAAAACCATTTTGAATGGGATGTAAAACCTAAACCAAGCTACTTTTCCAACCTCACTTCCATCATACCACAACCACATTTGGGGTGTTGTATTCTTTATGACAAAGAAACAGCTAATGCCACATGCATAGCTGGTATCCTAGCCTGGTCTGGCCAGTCTGTTGGCTGGTTTTTAAGTTGTTTTGTGAACAACTTCAGCTGATCATTCTCGGAGTCCAGCTAGTTAAAGACCAGGCAAGGAGACCAACCTAATCCAACTAAAACCATGTTAGGCTGCTTTAAGTGGGTTTTTTCAACAGGGTTCTTAGTGGGTTATTTCAGGTGGCACTGACAAAGATTATCTGGATAAATTATTATAACTAAAATTGTGCATAATCTCCATTCAAGATTATAACATATTAATATTATTGCAAAATATGTGTTGAGAAAATCAAGCCACTGAGGAGAAATTTAACATATAGTAGCCTAGTTCCAGCTTTTAATATTTATGTAATTGTATGGTTTGTTTTTTTAAGGTTTGAATGTAAAGACTAGGTTAAATTGCATTTATAAGATCATACTTCATTTTGTAAGTTTGTAAGAATTAATGAAATAAGTAGCTTTGATAATAGCACGTTTGACGTTTGAAAATAAGAACGTTTGACTGATTCTCGATATTGTACGATTTTTAACTAATCATCTTGAAAATCTACCTACAACATGATTCAAGTAACTTTTTCTTTATTAACCCTCTAGTTAAAGAAAATTATATTCCAAGTGCAGCACACATGAAGCTGTCAACATGTTCAGCATGAACGTTAAACAAATCACTTGTTAAATATCTTTGCAGAAAAGATGCATGAACTACTTTATGTGTAAACATGGACACGTTTGACTGTTGCGCTCGTGTCTCATGCATGAAACGGCTTTCTAAAAACACTGCGCTCAAGTTAAAAGAAGTTCACTCCCATCTTCTTGCGTGTTTTTCCTCTTCCACTGCCCGCGACGCATCTTTCTCAACAAAAAGCGCATTCTGTGTGAATGGTGCTTAACGCTATATTTATGGTCCTTCACAGAGCGCGTCACACGTGAGCAGTTAATCACGTGCGCCGACATGCGGTTGGATCGTTCTTTTCTTTTTGCTGTTATCACCGGCATATTGTCAAAGTATCTAATACTAACATTTGGTAATATTTCTATTCAAAATCGCGATTCCTCAATTTCTAAAAAATAAAATCATGCCAAAACATTAAATTCGAAATTAATCGATCAAATCGGGGAAATCGCCCAGCCCTAACGTTTACTGCTCTATAATGCTTCCTCTACACGTTTTCCATGGTCGGTTGAGGCCTGTTTCTGGCAGACCTCCTGCATGGTCATCATTGATCTGCGACGCTGTCAGGTACCATCAAGGCAAAGCATGTGCCATGTGACACATAAGGCCAGCTTGCCAAAAGCTAATTGACTCTGATCTGCACTAATTGCAAACGTGAATCCTATAACAGAGCTTTGGGGAAGAGCCACCAGCACAGATGAAAGCGCCGGGCTTTGCTGTGTCAGGGGCCAACGACCAGTAATCGGTGAGTCCAGTGACCCGGGAGGAGCAAGGGCAGGGCTGTAGCTGTGTCTTTCTTGCCAGACCTGGTCCTGCTCCTGATGTTCTTCCACCCAGACCTTTCTGACACCACTGTGTTATTTACAGTGACATAATAAGGCAGTCAACTGAGTGGCTTTATCTTGTGTCCTTTGAGCTGAAAAAAGTCATATACAGTGGGTACGGAAAGTATTCAGACCCCCTTAAATTTTTCACTCTTTGTTATATTGCAGCCATTTGCTAAAATCATTTAAGTTAATTTTTTTTCCTCATTAATGTACACACAGCACCCCATATTGACAGAAAAACACAGAATTGTTGACATCTTTGCAGATTTATTAAAAAAGAAAAACTGAAAAATGCTCAGTATTTAGTAGAAGCACCCTCTTGATCTAATACAGCCATGAGTCTTTTTGAACTTTAAGGGGGTCTGAATACTTTCCGTACCCACTGTAAGTGTTGAATTAAAAAATCATTGCAACATGAAAAGATCTCTGGGCTTAATGAAACGTCATTGAATTCTATAAATCGTCTTCATCTGTCTCATAGTTAAGTCTCTCCTGTGCTCCACGACGTCATATGGGAATTAATTGAGACTAGTGTTCATGGCAAACAGATGCCAGCTCACCTACATTCAGCACTTGTGACCAGACACTGATGAAAGGATTAGTCCTCACTCTTCTAACATGACCTAGATTTTTAGGTAAGGTTGAAGCAAGGTACTTTCACATACGTGATTATGTACAAGACCTCAAGTCGACTTATTCTAGGACTTAGCGCCTGCATGAGCCTGAGCTTGGCCCATAAATCCAGATCATCAGTCTCTGGTGTTACTCAGCCAAAACATTGGTGTCAACAACAGTATTATCAGCATGAGGTAACTGCCAAGGCATAATATACATTGTGCCGTTTAAAGGGATAATTTACCCAAAAATGAAACTTTACTGTTATTTACTCACCCTCCAGGCCGTCCAAGATGTAAGTAGAAAGTAGAAACAGTAGAAAAGATTTTTAGCTGAAACCATGGTCCTTGGTGCAAGTGCAATAAAATACAAGTCAGCGGCTACCATCACTTTGAGAGTCAAAAAAAAAAAAACTTTTCAGGCAACGCATTATAAATACCTGTGACTTCTGTGTACATCTTGAATGATCTTGGCCTGAGGGTGAGTAAATTAACAGCATATTTTTCGTGAACTACCCCTTTCAGTAAATAGCCTAGTAGAAAACAAAGAGATTATCCCAGGAGTGAGAAGAAATGCTCAGGTTGCAATAAAAGTTAAAGGCATATGATACTCCTGGCTTCTTTAAGACAAATTGCAGCATGGTCATTATCAGTAAAGTGTAAGATTATATGCATTTTAAAAGAATTATTACATGATATGCCAATTCATTCATTAATTTAAATAAATTATGCCTTTGCTGAAAAAGCCGTTAAATTAAGATAATTCAAAGTTCTCATTGTGGCAGACCAGTAAAGTGTTGAAGTGACAAGAAATGACTATGAAAGTCAAAATATTGTTATATTTCTATATCATTGAACTAGGGATGGGCGATCTGATGATTTTATATCGTGATCGTTCTTGAAGATGACTATGATCTACTTCTCAAGTGAATGAGTAGAGATTGTGATCTTTTGTCCTCATAATTTTAAAACTATAGTCAGGGCTGCTTCTGGTCAAATGGATGCCGTAAGCAGGATTGTATTGTTGTTCCCCCCTGCCTCAAATATTATGGAAGTAAAAAACAAAAAAACACCTACTATAGGGGTCAAAATAGAACTTTAATATAAAAGTAAATAAATTGTATTATTTACAAATTACAAATCTAGACCCATGGCTACGATTTTATTAATACAGTTGTCTGATTGATTTTATAGTCTCAAGCATTCAGAAATCATGCACAAGAAAATTAAGCAGTTTTACTACGATAAAACTATGGTTTTGTAAGGGTTGTGATGTCCACATGTTTCTTGTTGAAGAAATTATAGAGGCTGTGTCATCTATATATAGCAAAAAGGTGGCAAAAAATTAAAGATTAAGTGGATATTTAAATTAAATGTTTGGTCAATAGCCTATTAAACTAGGATTTGATTGTCCTGTAAGTGTAGCAGCAGCAATTACATGACCTTTGGCTCCCTTTACAGGCATTTGTAATAACATGTAATGCACATACAATTTTTATTTTGTATTACATTATGCATTTTAACAGTGTTATTCAATGAAACCATATAATTATTAATTAACCAATCATTATTGCCTCGTTGTTTTTATATAATGCATTTTAAGTCATTTGAAAGGCTATTGTTGGCTTAGGTCTGTTTTTATAACCACAAAAAAATTATCATCTTAATACTTCTTTGTAAATTATTATTTGAAGTAACAAAACCTCAGTATTAGATCTTTGCATGCTGCTTTAAAGAGACAGCAGCCTAATAAAACTCCTGCTGTCGGTGTCATTAATGTTAATCAAACAACAAAAGAGAAAATCACTCACTGCTCTTGACTGAATCACTTTAGAACTTTAATAAGAAACCATATGTATTCAATTCATTACAGTGATGCAGCGTTTTTTAAGTTTAACTTAAGTTTTAATGACCATTTTGACAACTGATTGTTTAATGCCATACTGTGTTTTTTTTTTTTTTAAACTGTGCAAATAGGTAAGTCATAAGCTTGTTCCAGTCTGGATATTCTTGATAGTAAATCTCAAAATTGGGAAGATTGCGATTCAGATTGTGGATCATGATTTGGCATTATAAGATTGTGATATGACATTTTGAGAAGATCACCCACCCCTACATTAAACAAAAGCAAAAAGGTGTCTATTGTCAGTACTGTAGCTATGTATGAAGCACAGTGAACATTTTCTTTTTCTTTTTGGACAGTGTGGCAAATCTGTGTGACCAAATTAAATCCGTTAAGAAATCTGCATGGGGAAATTTTTCACCTTCCCACAAAATTCCAGATTCTGTCGATTCATATAGAAATGACTGGATTGCACCAACAGACAACAGTAAATGTGACCGCAGTCTATCACTGTCAGTCCACAATACATTTTACAGTCAACCGTATCCAAGGCAGACATATAAATTGATGCTTTGATTGATATTTTTTCGTCTCTCGACATGAATATTTTTATGACTGTGTGTCAGGTTAAAAAAGAATGGTTAAATCCCCTGTTATGTGTCGTTATACGTGGGTCATGGATAACTTTTTTTTTTTTTTACATTGTTTTGTTTTTTTATAAATAAACATGTAAACTGACAGCCAAACTTTAAACTGTTCAAGTGGCATTGGTGGTTGAACTACGGTAGTGCTGAGAATGGGAAACATTACAAGGGTTAACTGTGAAGGTGTAATGAATGCTCAAATTCTTGGCAAAGCCCTTTTTTCGTAGGTGTAGCTACATGAACATGTAAACTGTCTGAGTTTTGTAGACATGGCCGCAGGGCAGGAGGAATTACACTGTCATGCAGAGGATATAGAGGTGCTGTGATATTCAAGTCTGTCACATATTTGAAAAGCTTCCAGGTGGAAATAGGTATGCTCTGTGTGGGATAGAGAAGGTAATCACCTCACAGAAAACACAGACCTGTAATATAAACAATCTGATTTCTGGAAAATGCCTTTACAGTTTTTCTCAAGTGATTTGACATTTCTCCAAACTCGGGTCACTGTTCTCAAAACAGTTAACACTGTGATCTGAATACTTTGTAATTTTCCTAAACAGATTGAACGTTTTCATTCATTTCATACAAATTACAAATCATGCAAATAATTTTCTCAAAACAATGTGCACAAAACTCGAAAACGTTTTCACAATAGTTAATACAACCAACCAATACTTTAATTTGCAGTAAAGTTGAACTGTTTGGTTAAGATAATTGTGTGTTTGGATGGCTGTGCTATATTGTTTTGAGAACAAGTACATTGCATTGGAGAAAAGTGTCAAATCGATTGAGAAAAACTGTAACAGACTACATGGATTGTTATGCTTTCACGAGTAGTTGCTTAACTGATTGACTGCTGAAGAACAGACTGTGAACCTTTCCAGCAATCTAGGTTCAATGGTGCTCATTCATCAAACGTCTTGGTAAATTTTTAGACACACATACACACACAAAGAAAACAGTCAAATGAAATAAAGCAGGCTCTGCATCATGCTAGCATAATGGAGCAAAAAATGAAGCAAATCAGTGGACAAATTCACAAAGGCCAACAATTAATTTCAATAAGCCGGATATTCATAGTCCGTAATCTCAGCCTCACATGAACAATTTCCATGAACCATTTGATTTTTCTGAATGAAATTACACTGGACTGTGTGCTTTTGTATGAGACTACCCGTTTAAAAACTCAATGGGGTAAAGTGATGTTCAAATTTTAGCTACATGTGAGTCATGAACTGAACTGATTATACTTTTCAAACAAACGTAATGTCTACGGCAACATTGTACGATGATTGTACTGCATTTGTTCATAATGATTAAGTATTTCCTCTGCTATTGCTCTTTCTATATTCCATCGCTAAATTATTTTGATAAATTGAAGTTGTACAAAGTCTGTTTTGGGCTAATCTCTCTTTTTAATACTTTAGGCATTTGGAATATTTACTATTACTATTACAAATCACTATTTGAAATTAGAAGCAAATATATTCACAGCTATGCGATTACTTTGCAACCCAAAAATAACACAGACTTACCAAATGATCCCTATAGCAATGCTTGAGTGATTTAATCTTTGTGAGCAATAACATTTACCAGCAGGGGCGAACAGGTCCATGCTAACCCCTTGTTGTGTACCAAGTCAGTCAAACCATTTTCTATTTATAGTTTTAAAGATGTGGAGGAATGTAGATTACTCCAACGTGAGAAGATAATACTTCAGTGCCAATGAAAATGAATGACTGGGGCAGGTGGGATACATTCACTGCAAAGATAACTAGATAAGAGAGGACGCAGCAGTTTCTGTTCTTAGCCTCTGTTTGTTTGTTTCTCTTTGCCCATCTTTTGTCCCCCTACACTCTTTAGGCTTCACACTCCCCTGTATTTCTGCTGCCTTTTAGGACTGTTATCTCTGCTTTGATGAAAACCTGCTATTGATGCTTACGTCTCTCCTGCGGGAGACGGGAGACACGGAGAAGGTCCTGACTGCTGTTCAGAGGGAATTAGAAACCTCTGACCTCGTCTTAACGCTTATTTTCATAATGGGTTTTTCATGAGTGGCAAAAGGGTAATGTATGTGTTGTGTGAGATTTTGGTGGATCATTGAAGTCAAAGAGTCTGTGTATGTGTTGTCAACGCCTCATTGCACAGCACCCCTCTCTTTCCTTTTGTAAATTGGCAGACAGAAGATGTGTGAAGAGCCATTTAGTAGAATTTACAGCTGGCAAGACAGTATTTTAATAAATGTCAATGAAGTAGAACCTCAAAATAAAACCTTTTTTTGATACCACTGATCATGGCTAGGAATGAAATGAAAAAAATGCAGATGTTTGATATGAATTTTTAACAAAAGTCCTGAAGCTGACAAAAATTTGCCAAATGCCGCAAGATGATGCAATTTGGATCATCCAGCAGATTTTGCCGACAATTAAACTGGGATATTAAACTGGGTGCAGGTAACAGAGAAAAATATGCTACCAACATGGTAACAATACAAAACTGGTGGAAAATCTTTGAACTTATGATTTAAATGTAATACTTACTAACAATGCTAATTTTAAGGAAAACATGCAATTAAAAACCAGGATGGATGTGACAAAGTAATATTGTTATTAGTATAGTATACATTGATTATAGGCTGTCTTCCAACCACTTTGGTGGCACTTTCCTTGATCTCAACCGCACCCCACTCCATTTTTTTTTTGGACTGAGACACTATTATGTTTAAGAATCTATGGCCCTTAGTTGTGAAAACAGAGCCTGGGAGGACCGACATGGAGGCATGGAATGCTTCAGGCGAGTAGAGAGCATTAAAAGTATGTCATCTTTGTTGTCTGGTACATTACCTCTGAATGAGGCCCATGGGAGTCTGGGGGCACACAGAGGATGCACTCTGCCCTCAGGGACACAAAAGGCCGACATGGTCCTCAACTTCTGTACTCGCACACTCAGTGTCTTCACCTCTGTTTTTGGTTGCTCTCTTTCTCACCAAAGCACAGAGCAAACTTTACTTATGTAGGCAACTTGAAGTTCCTGACTCCTGTCTTATATGTTAGGGGTGATGAAGTAATTACATCCTTATGAGGGGGTCTGCTTCTCTTAAATGTGTGCACGCTTGTCTAGTGGGGTTGTGGAGTTTATTCAGTGTCAAACTGTGTTCATTGCCTTTTGTTGCAATTTTACCACTACATCAGTCTTTGCATGGTTTTATAACAATATAAACAATTAAATAAATATACTATATTTATTAGTTGTAATAAATATATAATACATTTATATATATATATATATATATATATATACATACATACATACATATGTAATGTTTTAAAATGTAATTTATTCCTCTAATGGTAAAGCTGAATTTTTAGTAATTAGTATTACTCCAGCCTTTAGTGTCACGTGATCTTTCAGAAATCATTCTAATATGCTGATTTGCTGCTCAAGAAACATGTCTTATTATTATCAATGTTGAAAACAGTTGTGCTGCTTAATATTTTTATGAAAAATATGATACAGATTTTTCAAAAAAAGAATAGCAGTGATTTCAAATAAAAATCTTTTGGAACATTATAAATGTGTATTACTGTCACTACTCATCAATTGTATGCATCCTTGCTGAATAAAAGTATACATCTCTTTATAATAATAATAATTCAAACTGACCACACATATGTGCGTATTCACAAAGTTATGAATGTGTAATTTTATATTATTTTGTATTGATACATTCTAAAATGTCCCATCCCTAAATAATATAAATATAAAAATATATTTTATATTGATATAAATTATAGAGCATTTCCTTAGCTTTTGATTATTCATTATAAGGTTACACTTGCCCCTTTTATATTTACAAATCAGGTATCACACATTATTTAAGGATTAGCCAAAACTGCGCCTCAGGCTTATGGCGATTTGAGAAAAACACTGACATTAAACCTGATAAATGATTTCAGTGTATAAACACTAATCACTATTCTGTTTAGGTGGTTTGGAAATCTTAATTGCTCTTTTTTTCTGATATGTTTATGAAAAATAAGAACCATGGTTTTGGATTTGAGCAATACTGTAGTATTTTATTGCTTGCAAAAATGATATATATTCTGCATAGCTGTCCCCTTTCTCTTACTTTCCTGTATTTTTGTAATGGCATTTGTATAATTATCCTCGGCTAGTTTGATCCAGTAAAACTAAACAGGAAGACAAATCCTTCCCCCTCAACACCCCCGACCTCTTGAGGTTGTCATCAGTACAAGAGCAATGTAATACACCCTAGTAATGGCTTGGCCCCTTTCTCAAGTGTTGTCGAAGCAAGGCAGTCTGTCACCCTCTTAGTAACCCCTTAAGTTCCTGCTCATGTCGGTGAGTAAACATTGAGATGCACTGGCAATGTGATCTGAGCACTTCACTCCCAGAATTAAGCCACAGTGTTCTAGAGTGGCATTGCCCAGGAAATGTGTCTGGGCTTGTCCTGACAACTAGACTTTTCCATGTTGGAAACATCTTCTAGATAGTCAGACGCTGTTTTATAAAAGGGCCAGGTTTCAGCATCAGACTCAACACTCCTTTTGGCTTTTGGGACGAATGTATGTGTTAATCCTGTAAGCATAGTAGCCCTATAACAGTACCGTATTACATAAGCGTACATTTTGAATATACTGACAACATCTGAAATTTTAGGTACATACAAAAGGAAATTTATGGAATAGTAATAGGCTAATTTTATTGTGTTTAATCAATTACATAAAATACATATTCAATGCCATCACGTTTGCAGAAGTGGTCGAGTAGGGGTTAAGTGAGTAGAAATATCTTTGCGATAGTAAAATGTAACTATTGAAATATATTCATAATATAAATCTATATGTCTAATGACTTTCTAAATATGTGCATACAGTAATAATCACACATTTTAAATTCTGTTATTACGATGATATTGTGCATTTGAGCATATATACAAAAGCTGGGCTCTTTAAATTAAGCTAGTGGAGTTTTGGAACGAAGTTTGATGTGAGGGGGGCCTCTTGGCAAGATTGCATGAAAAAACGAGTCCAGTATGTTCTTTATGAGGGATTTTCAGAGATGGTTATTGTCTCTGAAACTGAACCCCTCCTGGCATTTACACAGGATGGTGCATGTGTCAGCTGCCTATGGAGAGTCAAGAGGCTCTTGAGGAGAGGGAGTCATGATGTATCACAGAATTTACTATGGATGTGTCAGTTCATGGCTGGAGAGCAGTCACATGTAGTCATCACATGCAGTGTCGGGGTATGGATCTTCATTCTGATGGCATTTCAGGTGACTGCACAATTTAATTGTCTGTTTCCCATAGTGAGATGTTGAGCCTGTGCTTTGGATAATTTTGGCTAGAGCTATAGGGTTGGGCCGATAGACGATGCCATCGTCCATCGCCGATGGCTGATGGACATCACGATGTTAAGCCAGCATCGTGACCCCCCACCCTCCAATACCCCCCGCAATCCGCCGCATCCCAATTCCGTGTTCGGAAAGAAAATGGCATGTATACAGAACCCCTAAAGGGAATAAATACGAGATGGGAGGAAAATATATATTTCAATATTTTCCCTAGCAGTTATATCATTGGGTAATTATACTACATATATTTGGGCATCAGGGAGCCGCTATTATACATGGCATTGAAACTGCTTTTGAATGCACGATGGCTTTTTAGTTTAACTTTCGAGATTCGCGATCGCACGTAGTCTGTTTATACTATGGAGCAGCAGTACTCACCACACATTTTACAAGATTAGATGTTTGCCAGTGGTGCACAGGATCTGCAAATTATTCGCCATCGTCCTCAGTCATCTCTCCTTACTCTGTTTATGTGGTAAGTGAAATTTTATTTACTGTAATGTAACAGGCAACCCTTACACCGTGTCTACACCGGACACGACAGTTATCATGTCGCGCCGCACCATGCCGCATCAGCTAAAGTCTGTCTACACTGGACGCGACAAAGCGACCGTTGAAAATCATTTGAAATTTGTGTCAGCATATCATAAATAGAATGCTGCAGCAGTTTACTGGGAATATGTCGTGTCTCACCGCGCCGCATCCAGTGTAGACAGCATCACTGATTATAATAAGGTCTATACACTGATCTATATATAATCAATCTCTATTATAGATCAGTGGTTCTATAGTATTTTGCTGCGCCGCTCGCGTCCGGTGTAGACACGGTGTTAGGAATCGTTATTTGTTTTCCGTGCCTTATAAGGATTCACGCTTCGGGCTTCAGTTCTTTATGAACGGCAGGATTGCTTGTAATAAAGATTTAAATAAAAAAGGAAAGGCAGTAGAGCTGACTATTTCTGTCAATGGTAAGTTTGTGATAACGTAAGAAAAGTAGTTTAAATGTTTTGCCACTTGCTTGAGCAACTTAATATATAAATCTAGAAGTAAATGCAAAAGTAAAAAGCATTGAATAATGTGTTGCTTATATTTATTGTGTTTAAACATGTCTGTGAAAGATTGTATTACTGTACTGTGTAAAAAAAGAATTGCAATGCTGAAAAAGCATTTTCAGTGACAATGTTTGGATTTGAAATCAAAATAATGGATAAATGTTGTTTGTGGTAAACAGCCACGGATCAGTAGCGGACTCCTGTGTGAAAGCTGCTTCTTCTCTCACAAGAGACACCTAAGAGGGGAAATTCCCCCCATTTTCAAAAATGAAATTCAGGCCCTGAATAAATGTCTAAAAATCCTGATTGGAGTATCACTATATATAGTTATAAATGATAAAAAGAAGGCTTTAAAAAGATCGGTATCGGTGATCGGTATAGGCAGATACTGCTTTCTGTGATCCTGATCGGAGCACCCCTAATTTTCATACTGTACAAACTGTATATTCTACCCCTACCCCTAAACACAACCATCACAGAACTTTCTGCATTTTATTTATTTTTTTACATAATTTAGTATGATTTACAAGCTGTTTTCCTCATGGGGGCCAAATGTCCAGTGAATACCAGGACCACGCACACACACACTACTGTTCTAATTTGTAATCAGAGTATTTATTTGAAATAAATAAATAAATAAAATAATATTGTGAAATATTTAAAATGTGTATATACAGTTATTTAATATGTTCAATTGAAATATATATAATTTAAAAGAAATATTTTCTATTTGAATATATTTTAAAATATAATTGAATATATGGCTATATAATTGAATTTTCATATGATTTTGTAAAATCCAAATAAGCTGTACAGATCTTTATTGGAAAGGGTTTAAAGAATGTTTTTCATGCTTGTTCAATGAACAATAAGCAATTACTGCACATGCACCTTTAACAGACATTAAAGTTTTCAATAAATTAATTTTTTTATTATTTTATTATGTTTGCTGAGGTGCACTTATAATCTTAATAGGTTTGTTTCCCATCAAAAATGGTCATAATTTAGATATAATGGTAATTTTCTACCCTGATTTTGTTGTACTTTTTCTGTATAACAGCAGTAACGCTCCTGTGATTGATGGACAGACATGAATTGTTTAGCACACACCTCCTTCATTAAGGAGCGTGTCAAGGAGAAATCATGACATCTTTATTCTCCTGATTTAAAATCCTGGATAGAAAACAATAATTCATGTTTTAAATTGGGGGTAGGTTATTTTGAGTTCTGAAACTTGCAGTATATTTTTATTGCAGAGTAACCTCTTATATTAAATGAACAGTTTACAGGCAGTAGGCAAGTATGGTCAGGTCACAATTATAATTACTTTTTGTAATTTTTTATAATTATTTGCTGACTCTAAAAAACACCAGAAGAAAGATGTCCAGGGGTCTCTGATCTTCTGCGTGAACATGCTATAGTCCTGCTGCAGGAAGGAATGGCGACTGTAAGACAATAATTCATGTACAGTAAGTAACAGACAGGAATACATGTATTGTAGTTTAATGTATTGTGAACTAGTCAGGCTTAAAAATAATACTAAAATGAAATCAGTTTTTTGGGGTTTAGTTATCAGTGAATGCGCCGACTAATAAAATGTATACCTTGCATGCATTCTGTTTCAGAAGATATAAGTTAAAACATCTGCATACTTGAGGAAGAACGATCACTGAACTGCTGTTGATTTAGTGAAGTTGCAATGATTAACAATAACGTTTGAAATAGCATCAGCTACAGCTGTTCAAAGAACAGCAGATGACAACATACAGCCGTATCTTTAGATGTGGTCTTTTCATTACCCAGATCCAACTAGGTTAACTTTGAAAAATCATCACCTGCAAATCAAGACAAATTTTTGTTTAACAGAAGGATCTATCTTTCATCTCCACTACACAATGTGTTGTTTAAAACATTGTTCGCATCCTTAAGGGATGTGTTGAGTTGTGGAAGCACATTGTCTCTTACAATGATGTAGCCACATCCTTTTAAAAGTAATGGTATCCTGCGCTTTGAAACCTTTCTACTATAAATGTCTCTAATCCATCAAGACAAAGGTTGATCTCATTTCTTCCTCTGAAAGACTGTTGGTTGAAAAGCTAATACATCAGCCTACCTCCGCCATACCCTGTGTGGTTACATCAATGCCAGATATCCAAAGCAGATGCCAGTAAACAAGCACTATCAGTAAGCCTGGCTCTGGGCGCATGCTTGATTACATGGTTGAATCTGACGACTTCTTTAGTAAGATAAATAGATGCCTGGGGGCCCACACCTGAATTCCTGTACAACGACTTATATAAACACACATACCTCAGAAGAGTTATGTATTGTAGAACAACGTTTTGAAGTCCCGCCAGAACTATTGCAAGGCTTATTCTTCAAATCATTCATGGACATCTGAAACTCTTGTGCTGAAGATGGTTCTTGCATTCGCATATGATGGCAAAAAAAAAGTGCATGCATTTGGACCCATTGCTTTGCTAATTGAGTCCTGGTTCCTGCTCCTGGATCGCTCGGAGCAGGGTTTCTCTCACTAGTGAGTGCGTAGGCAGCAGGAAATGGAAATCCCAAAGTGATTACAAATGAGGGGAAATCTGTGTTGCTCTGCTCTACTTTCATATGGTGTTTCAGTTTGTTTGTTGCTTGGTGGCACTCAAAGCTTGCTGATTTGTTTTCTTTTCATTTCGTTTGGCTGGCCAGTTTTGTCTGAAACGTAAGTTATTCGATATTATCTTCATATTTATTGAACTGCTGTATAAATCAATATCACACTCACAGTCATGCATATGTGAGTTTACTTTTTGAAATAGATATAGTGAAGAACCGGCTTTATATGAAATAGGCAACTTTGTGACCATGTCTTACTGCTGTCAAATTAAAAATAAATGGAAGTTGTTTTTAGTTTTTTTCACAAACTGTCACAAATGTCAAATATTACAAGTCAAACATTACTTGTTGTTAATAATAATTAATAATATAAGTTGTAGTGTGAGGTTAAATGACAGCACAGATGTTACTGTAGTTGTGAGCAAAGTGTGGTTATGTACAGTGGGTACGGAAAGTATTCAGACCCCCTTAAATTTTTCACTCTTTGTTATATTGCAGCCATTTGCTAAAATCATTTAAGTTAATTTTTTTCAGGTTGGTCAGAGATTTCTGTTTCCATTCTGTTATTTTTATTCATTCAATTTCCAGTTGTGTTTGTTGGGTATGTTCAGCATGACATTAGCCACTTAAGTTAATGTAAGTAGCCACAAATAATAATAATACAATCATTTTCCATCATTCATAATTTTAAAATGACTCCAATGACTCAATGACAATTTACTCATTAAAGGAAGGAAGGAAGAAAGAAAAAAGAATGTATAGGGTTATTAACTGAGTAGCGCTCTATAGGGTCTTAAATATCATGTGGATTTATAAAAAAAAATGTTAATGATTATTGGACCCAAAGAGCTTGTACTTTAGTATGGGGTTTATTTTATTTTATTTTATTTTACTTTATTTTTTCTTTTGAACAGAGGAACAGAGCCTCATCTCAAAAAAAGTTCCTCTTCTTGTCAGTCAAGACTCGTTCAATAGAGTTTCTCATCTCACTTACCCAGGTTGAAAACTTTAAGATCACTCTGGACTTTCCCTATATGTATACAGTAACTCCTCTTTCCTTATTAATCTCCTAACCATTTCATTTTATTTTATATTATATTATCACAGATTGTTCATAATAACACCAGGAACATGCAGTAAGAATGTAAACTACAATTCATGTTGAATTTAAAGCTTGACTAAAACACCTGAAATTGAATTGTTACTTCCTCTTGTGTTAATTGCTACTTATGCAATGTTCTTGGAAGACACTTTGTTCAAAGAACATGTACTAACAGCATACGTTTACTTGAAGTCATAGTTTTGATGGAAATGCTTTGGAAATCATATTGTACAGTGGGGAAAATATTTATTTGATCCCCTGCTGATTTTGTAAGTTTGCCCACTTACAAAGAAAGGAAGGGTCTGTAATTTTTATGGTAGGTTTATTTTAACGTATAGAGACAGAATACCAACCAAAAAATCCAGAAAAAACACATTATATAAAGTAGGGCTGCACGATAAATCGCATGCGATATTTAACGCGCATCTTATCAGTAAAGCCGGTTCTGTAATCAGCGGTAAATCTCCATCACGTGCGGGCTTTCACATTGAGCAGCATTAACTACACAGAGCCGTTGTTCACTGAGGAGCTGCGCAAAACCACGTTCATATTCACACGATTTTTTGCGCAGCTCGTCAGTGAACAACGGCTCTGTGTAGTTAATGCTGCTCAATGTGAAAGCCCGCACGTGATGGAGATTTACCGCTGATTACAGAAGCGGCTTTACTGACAAGATGCACATTAAATATCGCATGCGATTTATC
>NW_015635305.1:811769-813000 GCF_001515625.1 Sinocyclocheilus rhinocerous
CCGAATAATCGCACCAACAGTTGTGTCCTTCTCACCAAGCTTCTTGCTGATGGTCTTGTAGCCCATTCAAGCCTTGTGCAGATCTACAATCTTGTCTCTGACATCCTTTGACAGCTCTTTGGTCTTGCCCATGGTGGCGTGAGAGGTTGGAATGGAAGATACAGATTGTGTGGACAGGTGTCTTATACACCTAACGAGCTGGCATTAGGAGTAACTTCTTAAAGTGTCAGGACTAATCTGTGTCCCATCCACATGGGTACATAACCAGTCGGGAGCCAGAATTCTTGCTGATTGGTAGGGGATCAAATACTTATTTCACTCACTGAAATGCAAATCAATTTCTATGTTCTCGTCCAAGATTTTACAGTACATGGCCCCGTCCATTAGCCCCTCAATGCTGTGAAGTCATCCTGTACCCTTAGCAGAAAAACAGCCCCAAAGCATAATGGGGCTGCTTGACCTCCGTGCTTGACTGTAGGGATGGTGTTCTTGGGGTCATAGTCAGCATTTCTCTCCCTCCAAACACGGCGAGTCGAGTTAATGCCAAAGAGCTCAATTTTGGTCTCATCTGACCACAGCACTTTCTCCCAAGCCTTCTCTGAATCATTTAGATGTTCTTTGGCAAACTTTAAACGGGCCTGTACATGTGCCTTCTTGAGCAGGGGGACCTTGCGGGCGCTGCAGGATTTCAGTCCATTGCGGTGTAGTGTGTTACCAATGTTTTGCTTGGTGACTGTGGTCCCAACTGCCTTAAGATCATTAACAAGCTCCTCCCGTGTAGTTCTGGGCTGATCCCTCACCTTTCTCATGATCATCCTTACCCCATGAGGCAAGATCTTGCACGGAGCTCCAGACCAAGGCCGATTGATGGTTGTTTTGTATTTCTTCCATTTCCGAATAATCGCACCAACAGTTGTCTCCTTCTCACCAAGCTTCTTGCTGAAGGTCTTGTAGCCCATTCAAGCCTTGTGCAGATCTACAATCTTATCTCTGACATCCTTTGACAGCTCTTTGGTCATGCCCATGGTGGTGGGAAAGGTTGGAATGGAGGATACAGATTGTGTGGACAGGTGTCTTATACACCTAACAAGCTGACATTAGGAGTAACTTCTTAAAGTGACAGAACTAGTCTGTGTTCCACATGGGCACATAACCAATCTGTGGGAGCCAGAATTCTTGCTGGTTGGTAGGGGATCAAATACTTATTTCACTCACTGAAATGCAAATCAAT
>NW_015635305.1:815063-838302 GCF_001515625.1 Sinocyclocheilus rhinocerous
TTATTATTATTGTGGCCCAATAGAACAATACATAGTAATAAATAGCTATATTCACCTACATAAATGCAGTGCGTTTTTTACTCAATACTTATTTCACTCACTGAAATGCCTTTGACCTCTAACCTTTATATAATGTGTTTTTCAGGATTTTTTGGTTGATATTCTGTCTCTATCCGTTAAAATAAACCCACCATAAAAATTACAGACCCTTCATTTCTTTGTAAGTGGGCAAACTTACAAAATCAGCAGGGGATCAAATAAATATTTTCCCCACTGTATGAGTCATATTGTTATATAGTTTTAGTCTGGCTTTTGATGGCAAAAAAGGAAGTAGATATATACTGTACATCAACATGCTTAATCTTCCACAAAAAAAGGAAGGAAAACGGAAGAAGCAAACATTTCACAAAGTTTAATATGCTTGCCTGCCTTGTTTTTATTTATTTAAATAATAATAATAATGTCAGTGATTCAGTCTGTTAAACAAAGCAACTATACTTGTATTTGCTCATATTGTGTCATCCTAATCTGCCAGCAGGGATCTGGAATAATGTAGCTGTTACCTTTCTCCTGTTATGCCATTGCCTAGAGATTTGCCAAGTAAAGCCGAAGATGTCATTTCCTCCTACCTGCTCCTTTTCCACTTCTTACTCCTGTGGGGTTTTTTGTATTTCTGTCTGACCTGTATGTCATTTTACTAAAACGTAAATATTGTAAGTATAACTCATATAATAAGTTTTCTCAATTTCAAATAAAAGAGTCATTAGTACTCTGAAGGCATTATTTATTTGTTTATTTATGTATTGCTTATTTTGGTTTGCTGTTATGTTTGCTTTAACACTTCCTTGATCAGTGGTATTGTTATAATAATAATTGTTAATAAATTAGTTTTTCATTAATAAAAGCGAAGCTGGAATAAAATATAAATATTAAATAAAACTGAAACTTTAACAAAATTAGAAATCCTTGGTTTAACTAACTTAAAATTACTAAAACTAAAATATGTATAATAAAAGCTATATTGAAATATTAAAATAAATTACAAAAGCACAAACCAAACTACTAAAACTTAAACTAAAATTAAAATATTAAAAGTAAAAGCTAGTACAAAATACAAAATAAATAATAATAGCATGTAAATAATTAGGGATGCACGGAATGTTCAGCAATTGAAATTGTTAGGCCGAAAATAGCAAAAAAAGCTCTTTCGGTGTTTGTCCGAATAAGCGAAAAAACAGAATAAATTGTACCGAACAATGACGTGACGTGATCAGATAGAGGCGGGCACTAATGCAGCAAACATGTCGTCAGTCTGAAAGCATTTAAAAGTGTCTGAGAAAGATGCAAAAATCATCATAAGCACCGACAACGAGAATACTGCATCGCATGTCTCCGATGAGAAGAGGAAGGGGTGGTTGTTGCTGGTTACTGTATGATGATTGTAATAGTGAAATGACCTTAATTAAATAAACTGTAGAACGTTATGAGGTTTAATACACACACGGATTGCATGTATTCAAACAGCGCTGCACGAGCTCGTTAGCCAGGGTTCAAAGTCCAAAGCGTGAGGAAAATCTTTTTTTTTTTTTTTTTAATTTATTTTTTTGGGCTTTTTGTGCCTTTTTTTTTTTAGGGATAGTCCAGCTTATCAAAAACATCCAAGTCAAATGAACGATTCATTCAGAAATTGAGCATGGCTACTTCTCTCATAGATGCGCCAAGAAGTCAGAAGTTAACGAATGAATAACAAGGTCTGTTCCTTGCACAAAACTAGTTTAGATTCTCAGAATATAGAAACACAAATTGTATAAACAATTTTTGATACCTTTGTGGTGCTTTTGTTTTTGAAGATTTGAAGATTAAAAGCTCCATCCACATTCATAGTACCTGCATGTATAAAAGCAACCAGTACAATTCTTCTCCTTTTCTCCTTTTATGTTCTAAGGAAGACAGAAAAGTCATATGTGTTTGGAGCAACATAATGATGACAGAATGTTAATTTTTGAGTGAACTATTTCTTTAAAGCTCATTTCATATGAATATTTAATGTTTAGTGCCGTAAAATCAGTACTAGGCCTATCAGTTTTATAATGGCAAATAGGCACATCGCTGCTTGATTATTTGTATTGTAATAAATTAGCCACCGTTTCAACTTCTGAGGTACATTACCATACTTCCAATGGATTTAGGTCGGAATTCCTCTTTTTTTTCGGAGTCACTCTCATTGTGCTCCTTATCGACGCTGCTGTTCACACTGTAAGCTGTTAACTGAGGAGGTCTGGAGGTAAAAGTCCCAACGCTGTGGCTGCGGTAGCGTGTAGATGAGTGCCGTTGATCTGCGTGAGTTTGACGCAGAAGATCCTCGGCGCGCAGAATCGAGCGGACAGTCGCATGATCCCTCCAGCATTTAGATCCCACAACCGCAGCCGGAGGAGGAGCGCACTGGACCGGCCGCTTCATGATCATGATACTCAGCTACTTTAATTCACCATCAGTGGAAAAATCCGAATAACTGCAAAGTGTTTGGGTTTAAAAGTGTCGGTTGTCTCCAACGCAATAACTGTTCCTCAGGGGACGCGCACAGAGCTCTGATTGGGTAACGCGAGACACACTAATGAACGAGTGTCAATGGAGGGCCAATAATATCGATATATCTCATGGAGGCAGATCATTCAGCTCCATTCACACTGCAACACAAGCAGTGGAGATCCTGTTACATGATGAGAACGGATCGTGTGCTGTGATGTGCAACAGAGACACCCTAAATTAGTCTGGCACACTATATGAATTATTAAAAGAAAATAAGATTTGATTTAAATTTAGTGGATAAATAGAAGTTTTTATTATTATATGTTTTTGGGCTTTTTGTGCCTTTTTATTTTGAGAGGACAGTGGAGAGATGACAGGAAAGTATTGGGGTGGAGAGAGGGGGAGCAGGATCAGCAAAGGACCTCGAGGCGGGAATCGAACTAACGCAACGCACTATCCACGAGGCTATCGGTGCAGACAGCGCGAGGAAAATCTGCACTGAAACTGTTTCTCGTCAGCTGCTCAGTAACATTTTTATGCATTTTCAAAATAAAATAAGAAAAGTAAGACAATAATAATGCATTTATTTGTACAGTTAAAAAATACATAACTGATTCAAGAAAGGGGTCTCAAAAATGGCTAAAAATATTATTTTACTAACTTATTAATTTTAAGTTTAATTGTGCTTTGTTGGTATAGTGTCTGCTAGAATGTTAATGTTCAGTGTTAAGTAAATATCTTTAAATTGTTGTTTCGTAATTGAATTTTTTTTCTTTGAAAAGCTAGACAAAACGGTAAAAAGCACATTTTGGCTATTTGATTTATGCAATGGTGAAAAATTGGCAAAATATATGGGGAAAAAATGCGAAAAACCGTGTTCGGTATTCGACCTTCGGCCCAATGTTTCATTTTGTTTAGCTTCGGCCAAGAATTTTCATTTCGGTGCATCCCTATAAATAATATTAAAATAACTCCTGGAACTGCTATATGAGGCACATTTGTGACCCTGGACCACAAAACCAGTCTTAAGTCGCTTGGGTATATTTTTAGCAATAGCGAAAAAAACATCTATGGGTCAAAATTATAAATTTTTCTTTTATGCCAAAAATCATTAGGATATTAAGTAAATGAAGTATAAGTAAGTAATGTTCCATGCCATATCTGTACCATCTGTTTCATACTAGAAGAAGTTTGAACTTTTTGATGACACCCGGAAGCGTATTCTTTCTTTGATTTGGTTATAGTCTGAAGAGCGTTTTGTTTTGAATAACATATTTGACCACATGTTGCAAGATACAAAAAACAAACAAACACTAGCTTTCTATTTTTTCAATTCTATCTACTTGTTTTTCTTTGTGTGTGTGTGTGTGAAAAAAAATGTAAAAAAAAGATACTGTTGCTTGGCCGAGTTTGGATCGTACCAAGTGACAAGCTGAAGCTAATGTCTGTACCCAGACAGGCCACCCAGACACAAAGCTGACGTCCACCACCAGAACTGTGTGTGTTTCAGATGATGTGGCCAGATTAGATTAGAATGGATTTAATCAGCAGGCGTTATTACCCACAGAGAAGAATCACAGTGCTGTGTTCTTATGTTTCCGAGAGCCAAAGACTGTTGAAATAGAGAATAATGTGTTCAATTTTAACCATTTAGCAATTTAAAATTTGTTCTTTGTTCAATGTGAGCTTTGTGTTTTGTTCAGGCTGCCCATAACACATGCTTTCTGGGGCAGAGCATATATATTGCAGGTGCTCTCACTCAAAGGAAAGTTGAGTTTCCTTTCCACAATAGTTCTTGTAATATTATACATCCTGGTAATTGTCTGTTTTTCAGAAAATTTAAGATGTTGTGACCGCTTGTAATTCAGGCACAGTGCAAGCAATACAAGGGGATTGAAGGCTGCTATTGTGCAATAAAGGATGTTCTGACATTGTACCCTGCAGGCCAATTATTTGATAAAGCTAACCAACATATCACTCAGCTACACCTTTGGAGGCAGCGTTTCAGAGAAGTCATGCTATTGATGCCAGTATCGTCGTGTCTCCATCCTCCTTTCTCTCTTTCTAATCACTGTAACTAGGCCACAGAACACTTTGTAACCCTTCCTGCAATTAAAAGCGTCTCGACATGTCCAACAAAAGTCATGGAAAAATATTTTTAGATCACAGAAGTTTTCGCAAAGATAAAATCAGACATTTAATGGTGCTTTTTTTAGCGAGCTGTCTAGAGCTGTCTTGCTTTATGTACATTTACAGTAGGTCATATAAACTACTTGTGTACTCACTCGGCATTTGCTACACTCAAGTAATTGAGATGATTGTCCTTCAACTAAGCATTTTCTCTTTTATCCTGTAAGAGACATGTTTTCTGTTGTCTGCCATACACTTTAGTGTTGGATTACCTGTAATTGGAATCGCTTTTTCTCTGGGGCATATATAATGTTCATTTTTTTTAGTCTGTAAGAAAAAAAAAGCCACTTTAAGGACCGCAGATGATATTACCGCCAGGATGTTGTCCTCATATGCTGAGCACAGTATTATCTAGCTGTGGCGTGAGTTTCATTTGAACATCGGGGGGAGACATGTCTATGAGTACCACAATGCTCATTTTTAGTTTCATTTCTGTTAGATGTCTGTTTTTGTCACATGTGGACCGTTTATGAGTTCTTTTACTTCATGAACATTTTCAATAATGCAATAATGTTATTTTGTATCAATAATGTTTGTATTTGCTTGTCACATTAGTATGCTGTGATTATACAGTGTTACATAAATGAATAGTTCTGCCAAAAAGTACAAATTAATTTACTCACCCTGTTGTCGTTGCAAACCTTTATGACTTTCTTCTGGGGAATGTGAAGTTATTTTAAAAATATCTCTATGTGTTTGTGTGTTGTTTTCGACCACTTTGACATCTTATTTTGTAGACAAAGTGCTGAAACATTTTTTCAAATATCCTCTTTTGTGTTCCGCAGAAGAAAGTCATACAGGTTTAGACCAACATGAAAGTAAGCAAATTATAACAACTTTCATTTTTTTATCATTCAAAGTGAATAATATGATACATTTAGTCTGAGGTGCAGATATCTGAGTGACTCAATTACTGATTTCATATATATATATATATATATATATATATATACATACATACATACATACACAGTTAAAAAGTTTGGGATCAGTAGGATTTTTTTTTAAATATACTTTTTTTAAAAATTATTCAGCAATGATGATTTGATCGATCAAAAGTGACAGTAAAGACTTTCACATTGTTACAGAAAGTTTCAATTTCAAATAAATGCTGTTCTTTTAAACTTTCTAATCATCGAAGAATCATGAAAAAATAAATGTATCATGGTTTCCTCCAAAATATTAAGAAGCACTTTACTGATGTCAACATTGATAATAATAAGAAATCATTCTTAAGCAGCAAATCAGCACATTAGAATGATTTCTGAAGCATCATGTGACGCTTAACACTGGAGTAATGGCTGCTGAAATTTCACTTTTGCCATCGCAGGTCTCATAAATAAAATATATTAAATTAGAAGTTATTTTAAATCATCGTAATATTTCTGTTTTTTATTGATCAAATAAATGTAGCCTTGAATACATTTGAATATTCATATCATATGTTTCAAAACAAGTGAACAAATGCACGCATTTCTTTTTTGAAATAAAACAAAACTGCAGTTGTGATTTCAGAGTGAAGCTGTCACAAGAGATGCCTGCTAATCAAGCTCTTCCTTTGTTTTTGAATATTGCTCTAAATAAACTGGCTACACATCTGAAGAGACTGTTATTCTGAAAATCTCTTGGCATTGATATGGTTTTTGCGACGGGGGTTAAATCCTGTTTTCCCAGCTCTTAACACATTCATACGCACTCAGTGGGGAGCATTCAGTGCTACGTGCATCCGGTCCTCAGGGTTTTTCCTCTCTTTCCCAGCAACCGAAAGGTTCCTTATTTAAGTCTCAATGATGATCTTCAGGGCGGGAAAAGACCTTTTTGAAATGAACGCAGCCAAATCAGATGGCTTTGTTCCGTCTGTGTCGCCCTGGCCTCCAGCTCTCATAGGTTATACTTTTCTCATCCCAGGCCTGCGTAAACAGGCCCTTTTGTCGGAGCCATATTGAGTGGGATTGAGTGACAGGCAGCTTTAGTGTTTGCAGCTTGAATCAGATCCTCACAAGTTTTCTTGTGCTAATAGGCTTCCCTTTCTCTCTGCGTAGTTCCTCTTCTTATGTTGAAGATGGGGATGACCACAATGGCCATATAAAGGGTGCTTCCTAAACTTCATTTTGCGCTTTCTTCCTTCTCTAATGGTGACAGTGATAAATGAATTGAGCCTCATGTTGGTTATATATGTAGTCGCTTACACCAGGGGTTTTGGGTTTACAGACTTAGTGTTTTAAGGCCCAAAATTGTAAATGTCTTTATCGTCACTTTAATCAATTTAATTCATCCTTGTTGTATAAAATATATCAATTTCTTAATGAAACTCTTACTGACCCAAAACATTTGAATGGTATGTCTCAAAGTTAAACAGTCTGGCTTCTTATTATCAGACCATAAATTTTTTAGCATCTGTATATAATTCATTTCCATTTTAGCATCTAATACATTCTCAAGTTATAGATATTTTTATCTTCCAATTGGGCAGTTGTTTTGCTGGCGGATGTATGATAATAGCTTAACAATTACAAGTGTGGGGACAACTTGTTCATAGACTGGTTGTTGTTTAGTAATATGTTTCCATTAGCACATTGTGAACCTTCAAGTCTTGTAGTGTGTGAGGCGATGGTGTTCGCTTACTCATTGTACACACAGAATCCAAAAAAGCAATCAAAGTTCCGTCACTCGTCTCGCACATGGCGTGTGTCAGTGTCCGATGTGACGCTAGTGGGACTCTATGGGTGGGAGGGACGTGTTGGACATCAGGCAGGTAGGGAACTGAAAATGCTGTCCCAACACTGGCATGGATTCATTTTTTGTAAAGCTAAATTTTGTCTCTATAATTAAAAGAATGAATGAATTTGTACATTTTAGGTGTCAAAGTGAATGTAATATAAAAAACATTAATACTTTTAAATAAATTTTAAATTCTTCTGTACTATTTAATTATTGGTGATAATATTTAGATTTGTCAGACATCAACAATTTAAAAAATATATAGAATTTTTATTTCAATATTTTAATAATTGTAATAAAATGATATTTATTATAAAATTGTATTTTTATTATAAAATTTGAATAAAGTGTTCTAAACAATAGTAGTTAGCAGAACTGTTACTTCTGTTGTTGTACATGTCAAAATTTTGATATAATTCAGAATGATGGAAATGCTAAAATATTATTTTTTTCCCCAAAAGGAAGCGTGAACAACCCTTCACCCTTTGTTTTAAAAATACGCAATATTTCTTTTAAAAATATGCAAATAAACTGTCCCAACTTACCTGAATTCTTCTTAACTTTATTGAGAATTCAGTTTATAGGAAATTATTCTAGCAAAATCGGACTGCAACGAGAATGATCTGTGAAGAATCTAGATACACAGACCAGGTAATTACACAAGAAAACATCAGCAGTTTATGGGTTGATTTAAAGGTGACATATCATGAAAATCTGACTTTTCCAGGTTATCCACAGTGCCATCATTTTAATTTTGCAAGCGACAGCGGTGTACCAGTTCTAATGCCATTGCGAAAGTTTGAGCAAAACATGCTAACTGTTCTGCCTTTGGCTGCACAGACGAGCACAGAACAATATTTAGACTCCCAGCCTCAGAGGAGACAACAGAGTAGTGAATTTATTGATTCATTTACTGTATATTGCTGCTGCCACACATTTACTTTCACAGACATAACCGACTGTTTTTGTAACTCGTGTGTGCTCAGAAAACCGTATATCAGAAGTTTAAACTCGTATGGTTTAAAACGCACGATTTCTGCATGATAAACATGATAATCAGAACCAAAACAGATGGTTTCAGCAGATACGAGCTGTAATGGCGCAGCTCTATTCTGGAATAGGGGGCGGGGAGTAGGCCTGTCGCAATAATCAATATATCGACTTATCGCGCAATATATGTACATGACCTCAATCATTTTTGGTAATGCAATATATCGCCCATTATATTTACTTAAAAATTAATGTCACCATGTTTTGTACATAACGTGGTGTAGTCATGAGGTGCTAGTTCACATTTAAAAAATGCTTCTACAAAAAAAAGTTTCATCTGCAGATATGGCCTTGTTTAGGGATCAGTGCCTTTGTGCATACGGACATCTGACTGCAAAGTAGGGATTGTGTTTTTCAGCAATAGTGTGCACCCTTAATTATGTTGTGGATCTTAGGAGATGTTACAGAACCATTTGATGTAAATTTCTTTGATGTGCTGAAAAAAATCTATATAGATTATTTTTATGCGGGCTTTTGCAGGCGGGAGCGGGACAAAACATGAATGTTGCGGGCAGGAGCGAGACCAGATAAGATATTTTTCTGCGGGCGCGGGACTAAAAAATCCGTCCCACGCAGGTCTCTAGTGTGTAGGCCTTCTTGCATTATTATGCTGTTACATTATGATTATATATTCAGTGGCATAAAATGGTCTTTTAAATGAAAATAATATCGCTTATCGCAGTTATTTCTGGGGCAATATATCGCACAACAAAAAGTTGTTATCGTGACAGGCCTAGCTGGGAGCAGCAGCTCATTTGCATTTAAAGACACAGGCCCGAAAAACAGCATGTTTCTGCTTCCACTCAAAATAGGCATTTTCAAAATGATATAATAAATGATCTGTGGAGTATTTTGAGCTGAAACTTCACAGACACATTCTGGGGACACCAGAGACTTATATTACATATTGTAAAAAGAGGCATAATATGTCTCCTTTAATGGTTCACTAGATTCCTAGGCAAAGTTTACTCTTGATCAAATTGATTAAGTTATATATGTGTCATGTGTTTCTGTTGTAAGCAAAAGCAAAATGTACCAAAATAAATATTTAAAAAATATACATTATTTAAAAATGTGATTTGGAAGCTTATAACGGTCATAGAAAATGCAGAAGTCATTACCTTAATGGATTTATTTACTTCAACAAGTTTCCATCATTTGCTTCTCTCTTCATTCTTCATTCTGCTTTATGCTTTTTATGCTTATTGACCTTCAAAATTTCAGAAATCTGGAGATCACACAAAAGTAATGCATTACAAGCAGAAACAAAACATTTGAAATAACATTTTCTGCTATTTCTACAATCAGTAAATTTGTGTCATAAAGTTTCATTTTGTGGACAATGCTTTTTGCCATTCGAGAAGAGAAAAGAAAAGAAGAGAGTAAACAAATCGCTTCTCAAAGGACTGCTCAGTTTGAAAGTGTTTCAGGGATGGTCCAGAGAGCATGGTGGGCTACAGCCGTTATCTTCTCCAGATTGTTTTGTTTGTACAGACTGTTTTTCAGGGAAGCAAAGTGTTGTGATTTTGTAGGTGTCCTGGGAAGAGATGCTGGCCAGCTTTGATTTTCTATAAACAGTGAGACTGTGCAAATCACTGCTGTTGTTTAACACCAGCGACAACTTTCCTTATCTTGCTCTTGTTCTACGAGTATGCACATGATGGAGCCATGAAGAGTGCGTTGTGATTTTTATGAGGCCAGAATCGATAGAATTTAGTCAGAATTTAGTCAGCGCTGTCGTAGTTTCAGAAAGCCAGAGCGTGCTGCCAGATTTCAAGTTATTCAGAGTAATTCAGCAGATGTCAGAAAGCGGAGAGACCTTTTGCTGCGAGACTGCATCGAGCCGTGCGCTAAGATGAGCACACAGCCAAGTCAGTCTCTCTGTAATTAAGATATTTTCCAAAAAGGTATTTTGGCAGCCATTTTCGAATGAGGTCATTGTTCAGTAATAAAAAAAAACCTCTCAAATAGGTTTGGCCTCAGCCAATGGAAATACGGGAAATAGTGCATTACGTAATCCAGTCAATCATGTCTATCATACCATTACCAAGAACACCACACCCACATTAAAAGCAACATTCAATGCTGTTTGCTACCACTGCCAAATGCCTATAACAATGCTAATCATGTGTTCTTGTGCCATTTTCCTTTGTAGTTTTGTCACATTCATACGATGACCTTTTGTTGACTCATGGAAGGCAAAAGTATAGAAGCTTGTTTCCAACTCAGAGTAAAAAAATCGAAAGGAAATGTCGACTTTATTTCTCATAATTGCAACTATATCTCACAATCACGTCTTATCTCACTTATCTCTGACTTTTAACACAATTGTGACTATCATATCTGTGACATAAATCTCACAATGTGCAATGAAAGTTAAAATGAAAATTCTAAATCTCTATTTTCTAAAAAAACATACTTTTGGTTTTGAACTTGTAATTTTTAATCAAAAATTAACTACAAGCTCACGTTCAGATCTGCCTACATCCAATCAACAACCAATGGATAGAACTAAGTAGCCCCAGCATTTTTTTTTTTCAATTATCTATTTCACTCAGATTTTACTCACAATATGGAATAAAAGTTTTCTTGTATTTTTGTAATTGCCACTTTATATCTCTCAATGTGATTTTGTGATTTTTTTTATTGAAATTTATCTCACTGTTGTCTGTTTTATTTATTATTCTGAAGTGGAAACAAGTTTCCACAGAAAGGAGATTAAACACCAGGTTGGAAAGCTGGAAAAGATCAGAGATTTTTATACACACGCTGAAGATAATGAAACTCCACAAGCAGTTGTATTCTGATTCTCAGATCAGATCTGAATTCAGCAGTGAACAGTGGCTCATGTGGCTGCACTGTGTCCACTGTTACTATTCATGCATTTCCTCCTCATTTTCATTTAAGCTATATACAAGATGCTGTAGAGAACAAAGAAAAACTGGTCTTTCAACTGTGTAACTGTATTTCAATTGTGTAAATTAGTACATCCAACAGAAGGAAAGGCTGAACCTGGTGAATTACTAAAAGCACAGCTAACCCAAATATTTTTCTCAATCTTATGTCATTTCAAACCAATATGACTGACTTTCTTCTGTGGAAAACAAACAAACAAACAAAAAAAGTATTTTGAAAAAAAAATAAAAATAACAAATTTCAACCTGCTTTTTGTCCATAAAACAGAAGTGAATTCCAATGTGGTTTTTGACATTGTTTGGACAAAAACAGTTGAAACGTGCTTTAAAATATCTTAATTTGTGTCCCATAGATTAAAGAAAGTCATACCGGTTTGGAATGACATGGGGGTTCACGCTTTTGGGTGAATTATGCTTTTACAGTTGTCACCATACATGCTTAGCAAAATATAGCTGCTTTTCCACCGAAAATTACCTGGAACAATTTGTCCCAGGAACTTTTTTTCCCCCAGACCTGTTTCCATCGCGATCTAAAGTACCGAGAAGATTAGGCAAATAGTCTGGTGACGTAGGTCTGCGTGCGTTTCTCAGTACAAAGTACGCAAATTTCGGACTTGCATCCTCGAAAGTTCGGACTTCGCAAGTTCGACTTGGGAGTGTGAATTCCCGCGGACGGGACGACGCAAGTCCGGCAATTCTGCAAAGAGCAGCGTACTTGATAACGTCAGTCAGCTCGCCTTGGCAACTGCAATTTTTCTCACTGTATTTACAATAAGACGAAATACAATATCAAACACCACTGCCTCTTTTTGGTTTCATTTAAACATATTAATAGCCGCAGAAATGTAGTTCAGGGAACGTACATACCGGAAGCTGATCGCGTGGAGCTCACGTCTCCGAAATCGGTGAAGCACATTTTCAAATAGGCGCTGTCTTTATAAATAAACCGCAGATTTGAGTTTAAAACAACTACATTCTCTCCTGAAATACTCTTAAAACTACATTTCATTACACAATAACAGTAATATTTGTAAAAAATTATGCGAATATGGGGGTTGAAATACAATGCTGCATGAACTCAACCAATCAGCATACTCAGCGCCTAAGTCCCGCCCCCGAAAGTTCCGGACCTTTGAAAAAGTACTACCTCGCGAGCAGGGACTTTCTGAGGGGCAAATTTTTACCCGGAACTTTATTTAGATCCTGGTTCCTGCGGTGGAAACACACCAAGTACCGGCCCAAAGTCCCTAGTTCCTGGGGAAAGTTCCTGCGGTGGAAACGGGGCTTATGTTTTAATCACTCCACAGAATGAAGCCTTTACAGTTCATTTTGTTTAAGGTTTAATCAGCTTCTTAGTTCCTGTACCTCTTTATTGGATGCATTTATGAGTATATTGAAAACACATTCTCATGCACATTCAAGAGCAAATTTCCTGTTTTAGCCACTTCAGATGTTTGTATGTTTTAATAAGGTGTTAGACTCTTAAATGGGTAAGGTCTATTACTAACATGACTGCATGTAGTTTAAGCTACCGCAAAACTGTTTGATGTATTTTATGGGAACGTATGTGGCGGTTCAACATAATAATGATTTTGCCATATTCAGTGCATGAATTTGATAGATTTCCCAATTATCCTGTATCAGATTCAACAAAAATGCTGTTCATCCCTCAAAAATCAAATGAGAGATTGGCCTATTTGCCACATTTTTGGCTGCAGTGATGAGATTAACTCTTTCCCCACCAGCGTTTTTTTTTTTTAAGTTTCCAGCCACCGCCAGCATTTTTGATGATTTTCACCTAAATTTGACGGCCATCAGAATATTTTCTGCTATGAATATATGAACATATTATATATCAAAATAAAGATCTGAGCCTCTGCTTTTAAACAACAACAAAAAAAAACATTTTATTCTATCTTCATGTGTTCACGTTTTATCACCACTTGAATGCGGATAGGTTTCATCAGAAATACATTTTGGACAAAAAACAGAAAAATGCATTTTTATCAAAGTAGTGCATTTTCAAGCAAAATACATTCAGATGTCATATTCTTTCACCTGTAAATAATTATATGAATAATTGAAATTGCATTCAATAAACAGAACAAACAGACACACATACATATACATGCATTATATAGATAGATAGATAGATAGATAGATCACGCACACACATATACACATACATACATATACATATTATTATCGACGGGTTATCGGTCTATCCATGACACAACTAGCGATGTTTCTGTGTCTGTAAATGCATCTCCCTCACTGACTACTTCATCCCGATCAGATTCAAAATGATCAAAACATGAGTGATCGGAGTCCAAGTCCATCAACACCTCCAGTGCCTGTTCAGCTGTATACCTCTTCATTTATGATCGACATATATGATCTACATTTTCTCTGATCCTTCCATTTATGCCGATCGTCTTGTATTCGCACCCAGAAGACCAGGAAGTCCCGTAACTCATTCAGGGCATGCGCTAGGGCTTTCCTTACTGTAATACACCTAGAACACAGATTGCCGTAAAAACTCATCTTTGGCAGGGAAGCATTGTCTCTTAATTGACGAGATATCTTGTCAATGGCGGGGAAAGAGTTAAAGAGACATAAGGGGTCCAAGTGCCGGTATGAACATGTCTAAGTCCCTGCTGTTTGTTCATTAAATGTGACCGGTCATACGTGTATGCTTGCATTTAAAACATTACATGTTTGAGGGGAAGTAGTGGTTTTAAGAGGTGTCTTTACACATCCATTTAAAGCTACATAAATGTTGTGCCCATAAGAACAAACAGTGTCAACAGGCAAGTTCTGGCAAGTGTGCATACCCCATAGTCTTACACTTAGGAGATACTTCCTCTAAATACAGGATAACAGCTCTACTGTGGATGCAAATATAGTGTGTGATGACATACACATAATATGGCCATGCACACCCTCAATTCATGCTCAGAGTCAAGTGCCTATTATTTGCTTCCCCAGAATACATTAAGATCTTACAAAATAACCACAACAATCCCTGTTGGGTGAGAGAACTGGCATTTTACGTGTAGATTGATGGGTCTGTCCTTCCTTTTTGAATGTGGTACACCCAGACAACCACTGCTTCGTGGGCAACAGCGGGAGGAGACACTGATGCAAGCCTTTGAGATGAGGCCTTTCACAAGCTAAACAGTCAGGGATAGCAAAGACACATTAGTTCTACATTGTCGTCTTGTGGTTGTAATGTCTCTTATTAGGGCTGGGTTGAAAATATTGATTTCTCTATTTTAATCTATTCTCATTTTTTTTTAATTAACTGATATCGATTCTTAAATCCCAAGAATTGATTTATGCTGTTTTCAAATGATGTCAACAAAAAAAAAACATTATTTGTAGTTCTCCTCCCACCTTTGTGCTGTTACTTTAAAAGTGAAAAAAAAATATGAAGCAGTCTCAGCTTTCAAATTTTGTCAAATTATAAAAATCAATCAATAAATAACAATTTGGCGCACAATTGAGCCAATCAATCATTCTCTTTACTATCAGTTACTGCACAAAATAAACATGAATGAACAATCAGAAGGTATGTTAAAAGAAACAAGTCAAGTCAAATTTAATTTATAGAGCACAAGTTTAACACAACCGTAGTTAATCCAAAGTGCTTTACAATAAAAATAAATCAGAATTTAAAAGAGAAAAGGAGGGCAGAAAAAAAGACAGAAATGGAGATAAAAAAAAACAAGTATCAAAATGTATATACACAGAACACCAACTATTCAAAGTACATGCACAGCATCACTTGAATGCTAGAAAGTAAAAATAAGTCTTTAAGCTGGATATAAAAGCATCCAGTGATGGAGAGGCCCTGATGTTCAAAGGTAGACTGTTCCAGAGCTTTGGGGTGACTACAGAGAAAGCTTGATCACCTTTTGATTTACAATGAGAATGAGGGAAAGATAAAAGTAACTGATCACTAGATCTTAATGACCTAGAGGCTGTGTGTGGCCTAATAAAATATAAATATAATCCGTGGCCAAATTATGCAATATGTGAAAAACAGAGGATCTTAAAGTTGACTCTAAATTTTATAGGGAGCCAATGCAATGAGGCAAGGACAGGGGAGATATGATCCCTTTTCTTAGTTCCTGTTAACAATCTGGCTTCTGCATTTTGAACCATCTGTAACCGAGACAGTGTAGATTGAGGTAGGCCAATGTACAGAGTTACAGTAATCCAAACGAGAGGAAATTAGTGCACAAATCACAATTTCAAGGTCTTTACTAGAAAGAAAGAGTTTTTACCACCGATCTGAGTTGAAAAAACGTTACTCTTACAACTTCATTTACATGCTTGTCAAATTGGAGAAGAGGATCAAAATAGACTCCAAGATTTTTTGCAGTTGTACAAACAGTTACCAAAATGTATCATGTCTTGTATGATGTACAGTATTCACTCAATCAGTGTTTCAACTGCAGAAACAATGTCACATCACATTACATTTACCTCAGGAAAGCCATTCAATGACCAATAAACTCGATAGTTGTCTAGATAGTAGTATTTAACCTGCTCTTCGATATTTAATGGATGTTTGAAGAAATGTGTAATGAAATTGACATATACTGAATCTGATTGACTATCCAAATGAACTGATATTGATTTGATTTGAATTGAGATTGAAATTAAATACTTGTTACTTTTTAAATTACAATCTTGTGAATAAAAATCTAATTGATTTGTAAAATTAGAAATCATTCTGATATTCTGATTTTCTGCTCAGGAAAAAAAATCTTATTATCAATGTTAAAAAGAGTTAAAGCTGAGAAACTAAGATAATTTCTTACTCCAAACTTTTGGATGGTAGGTTATATCCTTAATTATGCATACATAGCTACCATAATATTATAATGGCAAAACATAAAGAAAACACTTTTTACACATATTAATATATTAATAAGTAGCCAGTTTTGAAGCAGGTGTAAACTGTTGACAGTGTGTTTTATATTGGGGTTGTGGTTTAGCAAACATATTCAAAACATGGCTTGTACATCCTTTTTTTATACTTGGCAGATTTAAACCTTTGGTTTTGAAATACATTGTTGTTGTAAACTACTTGCTTATTTGTCACCTAGATTTTATCTAGTTGAGATTTTGTGTAAGCATTTACAAGTGGGGAAACTCCACATTCTAGATGATACACAAGTTGTGATGTTGGACATGGTGTGTCGATTTGAAACATTACAGAAACACATTGATTTATAATAATATATAATATAGTTTGCAGCATTTCTAGTTCCCAATCTTTTTTCTGTTTTTGCCCATATTTTCCTGCTCTTGCCCCTTAGTCTCAGATGTCTATCCACACCAAAATATTTCTGTGGTTTGATGCCTTAAACCTGTGTTAGGAAGGTGTCCTTCTGGATGTATAGCATTTCTTTCTACATTTGAAGGCCTACTGTGTAAATTTACTCTGAATTCTTAGCTATTTTTTTCCAGTCATCCTCTCACAAACATTGCCTCAACCTTTTGTCACATTTAGTTGCTGGTCAGCCCACCTCTGGGTTAGGTCTTAACACAGAGGGCACCGGGCAAGCTGTGTGGGCATCTTGCCTTGCTGTTCCCACACGTCTCTGCCAGACACGGATGAACCTTGACCCTCAAGGTCCTCACCGCGGCGGGAAGAGACTCCATTCAGTCAACAATTTCTATTCAGTGTCGTGCCTGTATTTAAAAGCCGGACTCACATTGTGGTCAACGCCTCTCCATTGTCTAGCCGGCAGGCGAGGTCAGAAGACTGGCTGCTACAGGCTAGGGCAAGACTTCCGAAAGCCCATTCACATCTGACCTGACCCCCTATTCAGTGCCAAGCCGTAGGGATCAAACGCTGGGAATCTGGTTTCATTCTCCCATATCTTTTTTTCTATTGGTTATATTCTGTTTGAAGAGCAACCAAAGTGACAAATTATATTCTTAAGAGAAGCATTTGTTTCTACTCGGGCATGAGGATGTTTAAGATGCAAATGCGCTTTTTTGTGAGTGTGAATAGTTTGCCATTTCAAAAGGCATCACCCTGACTGTTTTGTGTAATGCTAAATGCCTGGATTAGACTAAAGGCTAAAGAGGATATTAGTGATAAATTTAATGGCTACATGCAAGTGTGAACTGAATTAAATTTAAGTGCACGCTGATGACTTTAGTGCTAACCTAACCTTGTAGTAGCATGTTTTAGCTTAGATCAGAATTTGCATGTCTTACACAGAAAAGCAGTGGATTTAGAGATAGCCCACGCAGTCTGCTACTTGTTTTCATTTAATATGCACAGCTAAATATGATGATAGATACAGCAATATAAGGTAAGGTTAAAACATTGAGTTGCCAGATTTATTAAAGTGTCTGTCTGTTCGTTCGTTTGTCTATCTGTATCTGTCTCTCTGTCTCTCTGTATTTGCCTGCCTGTTCATCCATCCATCTCTTTTGTCTGTTGGTATGGTTCACCCAAAAATGAAAATTTTGTCATCATTTACTCACCCTCATGTTGTTCCAAACCTGTATGAGTTTCTTTCTTATGTTGAACAGATTTTGAAGAATGCTGGTAATCAAACAGTTGATGGCCCCATAGACTTCCATAGTATTTCTTTCCCTACTATAGAAGTCAGTGGAGACCAACAACTGTATGGTTCTTTAAAATTCTTCCAATATCTTCTTTTGTCTTCAACATAAGAAAGAAACTTATACAAGTTTGGAACTACATGAGGGTTAGTATATGATGACAAAATGCTCATTTTTGGGTGAACTATTCCTTTAAGTCATTCTGTCTGTCTTTCTCTCGCGCTGTCGTTATGTCTATCTGTGTGTCGGTTTGTCTCTGTTGTTATGCTCATCTGTCTCTGTCCGGATTTTTATTTAACAACGTTCCTTTCTATCGTTCTGTCTATCCATTGTTCTATCACTCTGTTGCTGTAATTGCCCTGTCCATACAACCTATAAATCTTTTTTCAAAACTTTTAAATGCTTTGTCAAGTAAACATCATTGTTCTTTATGTTTGAAATTCAGTTCATTTAATTGTACTTTCTTACATTTAAATCTGAATTGCAATTCTGCATTCTGATTACTATATCAGTTCGAATTCATTTCTGAATGGTGCACAACCCTGGAGTAGTGCTATCATGTGGTATGTACGGGAACTGCGTACCTTCCAGTGAATCCACATCTTAATAGCTTGGTATATGCTGACTGTATTTTTGACTGGTGCATAGATATAATTTAAAAATTAATAAAAATTAATCCATAGCCTGTATACTAAATCTGTACATATGCAACATTAAATGTATACATTTGGCTTCAGGGTCTAGTGTAGATGAAGTGACTAATATATTCTAGAAAAACAATATGAACAGGGTATGATACTTCTGTACTGCCTAAATATATCAGTCCTACATGATAATATATGAACTCAGCAATCAGATCTGGTTTGAGCCAGTGAGTAAAAGAATATTTCTTTGTTACTTTCTTTTGTTCTTGGACTCTTATTCCCTGCTCCATCAATATCCTTGAGCTCACTCGCTATGTTTTCAATTTACTGAAAACAGTCACCCCATATCCCCCTCCCGACGTCCCCATTCTTGACTTTGTCATGCTTAAGCTGTTGTCAAGACTACAGTGAGGTGAGGGCACGCAAGAAAAAGAGAGAAAAAACTGCATGTAAGCACACATTTCAGATTGAGGTCCCAGGACACTAGGGACAGGAAAGGGTGGTGGGGGTTCCATCTCAGAGTGTGTTTTAAATCATCTTGAGAGGGTCTCTTTGATTCTCTACATGCTGTGTGTGTGTTGGGAGCTGCTCTGTTGTGCTTCTCTCCCATGGTTCACCTGTCAGAGCTGGGAAAGTAAAAAGTGGTGGGCCAGCGAAGGGAATAGAGGAAGGTAGGAGGTGTTTTAGCTCCTTTCACAGGCCCCCTGAGCCCCATTGTGTGGTCTGCTGTGCCACCAGCCAGACCTCCTCCAACCGCCAAGGTAGAGAAGGGCTGGTCTGGGGAAGGTGCACACAGATGGATTCTGGATGTGAGGCTTAAGGAGGCTGCCAGCTCACCCATTTAAAACCGCAAAGCCCAGATGTTAGCTATCGGGGCGCTTTTCCCAGCTCGTAATGAATTGAGTTACTGTAAATCTGAACTAAGTCCATACAAGCAGTGTCACAGCCTCTGCTTCCGCATAAACGGTGCTGGGGTTGCCGTCAGTACAGGAGTTGAGGCCCAGTCATTGACCCTGCCAGTTATTTACTAATCCAGTCAAAGAGGGTTTCTCCTTATACACACAGAGAATGTATGCACTGCATCATTTCACTTTTATAACAGTTTGGCTGCGGTGACAACAGATCATAGGCTGACGCTGAAGTGGATGTCCATCATGTATATATTAAATGTCCATTATGTATACATGTATGTTTAAAGACAAAATATACACTATTGTCTAAAGTTGGGGTCTGTAAGATTTTTATTCTTTTGAAAGAAGTCTCAGAAAGAAGCCTGCTTGCATTTGTTTAAAAATAAAAACAGTAATATTGAGAAATATTATTACAAATTTAAAAAGATTACTTTTTCAGGATTCAGAATAGAAAGTTTATTTGAAAAAAAAAATGCATTTGAGAAAAAAAAAGCATTTATTTGAAATAGAAAATGAATGTGTCCTTGTTGAATAAAATAATTGCTTTTTTTGGACACGTTTTTTAAGGAGTACAGAAAACAGCCTTTGATTTACAAAACGTGCTTCAAAACATTGAAGTAAGGTGCAGTTTTCCCTTGCTGTGTATGAAGTTAATGGTTTCAATCCATTCGTTATTCTAATGACAGAATATCAGAATCCATGCAGGAGTTTAAGGGTGCTTTCACACAAGCACTTTTGGTGCACACCCGGGTTCGATTGACGTCAGATTTTGGTACGTTTGGATTATGTGAATGCTGTTTTCCGAACTCGGGTGCGCACCCTCGAACCGTACCCGAGTCCGCTTAAAAAGGGTGAACTCCGGTACGGTTCGCTGCTGATGTGAACGCAATCGTACCAAATCACGGAAGTGAACCGCTATTAATGACGTATTATTTGATAAAAATGTGTTTGTGTGTGTTTCACTCACTTTCCCGACGAGCGTGACTGACGCGCTGCAAGCAGAGAGCTGTATATCTCAGTTATGTTCGCCTTCAGAGTTTTTTAGAGCATTTGCAGTACATTCGTAAGGTAGACGTAAGTGCCGTTATGTACTAAAGCTTTGGAAACAAAACCAGCGGTTCAAAAGCATAAATATAAAATTGAAGAGAGCAATGCTATGCATTTTGCCGTCTTCTCCTGCGGCATCGTTACTAAGCAACGGAATAAACAGCTGCTGGCTTGATGACTCAAATGAACCACGGTTCGGACCCAAATAATATAATGTGAACCCAGTCCAACGGGGGCAGGGGGAGGGGGGAGCAATCGAACTCGGCTTCAGACCAAGCAATCGAACCAAGTGTGAAAGCACCCTAAAATGTTGTGAAATAGCGACAGCATAAGCATTATGTGTGATTTGCCTGTGGACAGGTGTCACTTGTGCTTGATCTGGCCCTAGTAATGTTTGATGTATAGCACGCATACATTTCACATACCTCATTATGGTGGTCTCCCCTATATTTTTGGAGCTAGTGAAATCTGGTAGTTCACTAAAACAACAGCTGCTGGCTTTGGTAATCATTCAATCCCAGTGAAAATAAAGGGGAAAAAAAGATCAATACAAACATAAGGGGTTGTAAAAATAAAGAAAGAAAGGTTAAGCTCTTCTCTGTCCAAGTGGGAATATATCTGAGACATCTTTTATATGCATTTGTAGTCGCTGCTTATATGGAAAGTACATTATCACAGTCACTGGGCCTTAAGTGCAATAGCATTGTTCTGAAGCCTTGGAAAGGACCACGATAAGTGTCCCTGTGCCTTCTGGATTTATGGTCCTCCAGAGGACACCTCTGATCTGGCACTGGTCAGTTGGCTTTTAGAAGAGAGTAAGAGTTCTGCTTTGAACTCTTTCACAGGGCTGCGCTTTTTGGGGAGCTGTTCTCCCATCTGAGCGGTACAAGACAGTAAATCTCTGGCCAGAATGGCACAGCGCCGCTTAAAGTCTTCATTTGTTGCACAGCAAGACCTTGGCGGTGTTACAGTGAAGCTTCGGGGTTGGTAGAATCGGTCTGCTTTGAACTCTTTCACAGGGCTGCGCTTTTTGGGGAGCTGTTCTCCCATCTGAGCGGTACAAGACAGTAAATCTCTGGCCAGAATGGCACAGCGCCGCTTAAAGTCTTCATTTGTTGCACAGCAAGACCTTGGCGGTGTTACAGTGAAGCTTCGGGGTTATTGATCTTGGCTGGGTCTTCTCACTCTCCTCACTGGGATTTTGGGACCTGCCTAAGCATCCAAGCAAACTTATAGGGACTCTCACTTCTCTCCGTCTTTCTCCACTGCTCACTGCCACACTCTGGGTCTGGTTCCTCATAGTATTTCATAGCACAAAACAGTTTTTTTTACTAACCACCCACAAACAAATAATTCCCAGTGTCAGAATATGTCAAACATGCCTTCTTACCTTCTGTTTCATTTTAGTTTTAGTAATATTGTTGTGTGTTTTTGTCATTATTAGTTTTTTAGTGTTTATTAGTTTATCAAATTAACTTTAGTACTTAAAGGTAAACTAAATGGAAAAAAAGAAATGTTGTCTTGGCAGCTAGCTGAAAGAAAATATTTTTTTTATGGTTTTAGTTTCAGTTTATTGTTTATTGTTGCTCTCAATTTGGCTCATTGTGAGCCGCAGATGAGCATAATGTTAAAGTGATGCAAAAATTCTAAATTCAAAAAATACCAAATTCTAACTGACTTGAAGTCCCCATGAAATCAAAATTTAAGTTTTTTTTTTTTTTTAGTATATGTTAGCATTAAGTTTATCTATAAGCTAGTGTGCTCCAAGACACTGACAAAATTTGCATGTAGGAGATACAAGTATTAAAAACTTACAGTCTCTCGCCAATATGGATTTAGCGTGATTTATGCGTGAATCGGTGCAGACCACAAAACATATCGGACCCATTTGAATTCTACACAGAATGCTATATTTTATAGCCATGTGGATGAGATTAGGAGGAGAAACGGTTAGAAAAACAGCACTAACGAGTAGAAGAGATAACACCGGTGTGGCAGTGCCATGCACCAACATAACTAAATGACACAATTTTCAAACTACATCACCTCAGCATTATTATAATCACTGTTTTTCTTTGGTAACAGTTTCATATTGAATCTAAAGGCGTAATCTATTAGATTGTGGCTAAGCTGTCAAATGTGGCTTTACCGAGCTCAACGGCTCTGACCCAAGCAGTGATATAAACGAAATGCTATTGGCTAGGGCTGGGTAAAAAATATCGATATCTCGATATTAATCGATTCTCATTTTTATGGAACGATATCGATTCTTAAATCCCAAGAATCGATTATTCTAGCCTGTTTTCAGTTAATGGACGGAACATTGAAGGGCACCTCCCATCCAGTAAATCGCAATAAGCATTGTGCTGTGGTACTTTTCATATGAAACAAAGTCTCAGATTTCAAATTCTGTCCATTGTATTGCAGTATTCAAACAATAAATGCCGTTTTGGCGCTGTTTAATGTGGAGTGATCGCTGTAGCGCGGCTTCAGTTCAATAAAAGCGGCAGCGTGAGGCGCACGTGAACTAATCATCTCCTCCACATTAATACCAGTTTCAGCACAAAATAAACATGACTAAACATCCGAAGGTAAGTTAAAAGAAAGAATACAACTTTACAATCCGTATCCTGTCTCA